>NW_028258305.1:22040000-22340000 GCF_053883595.1 Heterocephalus glaber | reverse complement strand
GCTTTAGAAGAAGTCTTAAAATTAGGTACTAAACATCTTCCAACACTGTTTTGTTTTTGGCTTTTCTGGGTCCTTTGTACTCCTACATAACTTTTAAATTTCAATATCCAGTTCTTCATTTATAGCAAGTATACACAGACCTGAATTTTTATATATACCTTGTGTTTTCTAATCCTGCTAAATTCAAGTACAAGTTCTAGGGGCTCCTAGAGATTTCTTAGTATTTTCTCTGTAGATGATCATTTCATCTACATATAAAGATTTTGCTTCTGCAGTGCCAATCCTATCCTAGTTGTGTCATTTTATTGCCAGACTATTTTTCTGGGGACTAGGTTTCAAAGTTTAATGGACAGATAAAGAGTAAGCATATCTGCCCTTGTTCCCCACCTTAAGGAGAAAGCATTGTATCTTCTCCATTCATACAAGGCGTTCTCGCTGGAAGTATGGAGTACATGTCTTTAATTTGTTGAGAAGTTTCTGTTCTACTTCTAGTCTCCTGATAGCTTTTACCATGAACAGCTGTAGAATTTGGTCCAATACTTTTTCTCCAACTAGTGACAGGATCATATGGCTTTTTCCTTTCCTCTGTTAAAATGATGACTTTTGGGGGTGGATCTTCCAATGCTGAACCAACACTGCCATCCCTAAAACAAAACCACTTTCTACATCCTGCCAGATCTGACTTCTAATAGTTTGTTTTGTTAAATAAATTTCTATGTTCATTCTTTTTTCTTCTATTATCTTTATCCAATTTTAGAATTAGCACAATGTTGAGTCCCTAAAATGAGGGGAGAAGTGTTCCTTTTTTCTGCTTTAATTGTTTGATATAATTTATCAGTTAAAATGTTTATGAGCCTGCTGTTGCCATATAGGTAGGTTTTCAAGCTAGGAATATACTTTCTTTAATAGGTGCTATTCAAATGTTCTATTTCCTCCAGAGTTAGTTTCATTAATTTGTTTTCTAAGTTACTTCTTAGAAGTTGTCAAATTTATTTCAAAACAGATTTTTGTAATATGCTTTCTATATCCTTTTAAATTCTGTAAAATCTGTGGTAATGTCTCCTAGATCTTAATATTGTAATTTAAAAAATGTATAACTGATATCGTGTAACAGGAAGAAAAGATCTAAAAGAGCAGGGGAATTGGGAGGGGTAGGGGAAGGGAAAAAAGGAAAAGGAAAAAATATGAGAAGAGGAAAAAAATGGAAACAAGGTCTTTGCAAATAGGGAAGGGTGGAGGGGGTGAAGGGAGGGCAAGGGAAGGGGGGAAAAAAAAAGAACCAAGAGACTCATGTAATGGTACAAGATCCCAATGATGAATGTAACTGTATTTTATACCTAAAATGTACCAATAAAGTTAATGGGGGAAAAAAAAATTTAGACTTGCCTTGACTTGCTCCTGAAGGGATTTGTAGCAGTGGCAGATGTTCATGCTGGACAATAAGAGTTTTGTTTCAATGAGAAAACTGGGCTTAAGGAAAAATAAAGTCAATAAAAGAGATAAAGCAAGGAGTCAGACATGATGATGGTAGATAGAGACAAGACCACAATATGGTGATGTACTTCCCTGTGGCAAGTTCACAGAGGGTGATGTTGATTACAAGTGTCCTGGTTTCTAGCAAACTAACAGGAGTACTTCAATGAAGCCCTGAAACCAAGAAGAATTTTCTCCCCACCCCAATGTAGTGGGTTAGAATTAATTTCACCTGCAATAATGACCCACAATGAATGCAAAGGCAAGTTTCAATCCTTTAATATTAACAAATAACACAAATCAAAGTTTAATTCCTCAAAATAAACTCTTTGAAAGACCAAGACAATGAAGTCCACATCTACAGCTATTTGAAGGGGGTCCTTACCCCAAGGATAATATTTAGAATACAGACAAAAAGGATAAATGGCTTTTCCTTCAAGCAATTCTCCATGAACACTATTTCCTAAAAACCAACCTCTGATAAGACTAGGGCTACCAAGTTTGAGATTATACTATCAGGAAAAAGCTTGAAGTTTACATAATCTAGAGTTCCTATTAAAGGAAGACTAGATTTACTCTGACCATCAGCCAAATTGAGGGTGGAGTCAATGTCATCTGCCAAATTAAGGAGTCTAATCAAGATTGGAGCCAGCATGAAATTCACTGAACCTCCACCCAGAAGGGGCCAACAAGAGCAGCAAATTTTCCCACAGGAATTATTTCTGCATCTATTGCAACCCATGGCAACGTTCCAAAAGGTGTATGTCACAGAGATCAGCCACCAGCGTAGTAGATTAGAAAAGGTCCAACACAGCCATTATAGATTCCCTACTAAAACCACAACATTTAATAAAGGGCTCAAAACATTAGAATCTGATTAGTACACAGCTAAAAAACATCGCATGAGCTTGCCAAAATGAGCTAGACATAGTTATCTTTACAAGTCATAAAATGAGAATGCTAGTGTGAGAAAGAAGGGGGAAGAGCATACCAATATTTTTTAAAGTTTGGCTATCGCTATGAATTGTTGTCTTTGAAAATAGTTACTTGTCCCCACAAAGTCTTTAGATGACATAAAAAGAAAGTTCTAAGGAATTCTCATTTGGTTTTTCCCTCCTGCTTTACTGTCTGCAGCTACTCAGCTCACCCAATAAGCCCTATGGTCTGCTTCACTTTTTTCTTCCCACACTAGCATCACTCTGACAATTGGGCCTTCCCAAAACACCACAGGCAAATTTTACTGAACTGATTATCGATCAACTAATTTAAGAAAGCCAGCTCTGAACCCAAGAAACTACGATATCATCTCTATTGAAAGATACAACCTTCATTTATCAAGCTAGACTTAACCCATAGACAAGAGAAGGAACAAAGCTTATCTTATCTGGATCAATCAATTTGATCAATTCAAATTAGCCTTAAGTGCATTAGAGGGAAAGATTAGTTTATACACTCCTTGGGGGGGGGGGTACTGGGGATCAAACTCGGGTCCTTGAGCTTGTGCAGCAAGCTGCGAAACCACTGAGCTAAATCCCTGGCCCAGTTTATACACTTTTGATTCCCCCATGACATCTAGTAGAGGGCTGCATACACTGTAGGAGGTTAACAGCAATTGGTACCATTTAGTTAACTCTGACGTTTCTAGGGACTACATTTGATACATAAATTATTTTAGGCATGCATTTTGTTCTTCATTCTGGTAACTTTCCTAGAAAGGTATTATTAGCTCCATTTTTAAGATGAGAAAACAGCTCTGGCAAAAATAGACTCATCTAAGACAATACAGCTTTGTTAAGAGCAGAGAGGACTTTGACCCCAGGATTTCTCCATGCTAAAGCTAAACTCTCCATTTCATTAAACTTCCTCTCCATAAACTACAAGTTTGTCCAGTGGCTGTTGTATTAATACTGATATTGGAAGGTGTAGGTGGGAAAACTTTGGCTCCATATACCACCTAAGGTACCTCACAGTTACAAAATCTAGCAACAGTATGGACCACGAGGTAATGAAGTTTTCATCGCAGAAGCAACTTTCTGTGTGAAATATAGAGGGGATCACTACTCTGGTTGAAAAGTGAGATGAGAAGATCTCAATATCTAAGATAGAAAAGCAAAAACAGAGTCAGATTCTAAGAAATGAAGCCAAAGTTGAAGTCCCTCTTCCTTTAATTAAAAAAAAAAGTACACTAAGCACCTTATATGTGATACATTATAAGAGAGTCAAAAAAAAAAAAAATACTAAGATTTTTAAAAAGACCCTTGTGTGTTCACAGCCGCTGCCGCGCTGCCGTCGCTAACACCAGCGCCACCTCTAGCTCGCGGAGCTCCAGCCCAAGGAGAAAGGGGTAAGGAGGTTCCTGTACCACGGCTCATACAAAGTAGACTGCCTGGAAATCCACTGGTGGTAAAGCACCCAGGCAACAACTGTCTACAAAGGCCGCTCGTAAGAGTGCGCCCTCTACTGGAGGGGTGAAGAAACCTCATCGTTACAGGCCTGGGACTGTGGCACTCCGTGAAATTAGACGTTATCAGAAGTCCACTGAACTGGTTCGCAAACTCCCTTTTCAGCATCTGGTGCGAGAAACTGCTCAGAACTTCAAAACAGATCTGCCCTTCCACAGTGCAGCTATTGGTGCTTTGCAGGAGGCAAGTGAGGCCTATCTGGTTGGCCTGTTTGAAGATACCAACCTGTATGCCATCCATGCCAAACGTGTAACAATTATGCCAAAAGATATTCAACTAGCATGCTGCACACGTGGAGAACGTGCTTAAGAGTCCATTATGGTGGGAAACATTCCATTCTCAAAAAAATTTTTCTCTTCTTCCTATTATTGGTAGTTCTGAATGTTAGATTTTTTTTTCCCCCGTGAGGTCAAAAGGTACCTAAGTACATGATTGTGAGTGGAAAATAGGGGACAGAAATCAGGTATTGGCAGTGTTTCCATTTTCATTTGAATTTTTAATATTAATGCAGGGATGTAAAGCATTAATGCAAGTCAAAATGTTTCAGTGAACAAGTTTCAGCAGTTCAACTTTATAACAATTATAAATAAACCTGTTAAATTGTTCTGGACAATGCCAGCATTTGGATATTTTTAAAAACAAGTAAATTTCTTATTGACACCAAAAACAAAAAGACAATTGTGTTAAAGGAAAATAAGATTTCAGAAAATGGAGGTGGAAAACAGTTGGATGTTATACCTAGAACCAAATGAAGGAAATGGGATATTCAAACACAGGATGGTGAGAAAATACAGAAAAGTTTCAGGGAAATAGTGGTACTTCACAGAAAGTAGTGAGAAGCACAGAAAGATAAATTGAGGCCAGATGATGAATGACCGAGAGATTTGGATTTTGTTTTATTGTACTTCGAAGCCAATGATGCTTTTTATTTGTTCATGACTGTGGTTTAAATAAATCTATCTGAATCCTTGGTAAAATATTAGCAAACAGAATCCAATTACAAAAAAAAAAGAATTATGTACCATAACCAGGTGAAATTTATTCTAAGCATGCAAGGCTGGTTTTACATCTGAAAATCAATCCATGTAATCCAACACATCAAGAAGCTAAAGAAGAAAAGTCATATGATCTCAACTGACTCAGAAAACAAGTGACAAAACCCAATACCCATTCTTAGTAAAGGTAAATAAAAAAAACCTCTCAGCAAACTAAGAATATGAAATTTCATCAACCTTATGAAGATGATCTACAAAAAAATTACAGCTAATGTCATATTTAATTACGAGAAACTAGATGCTTACCACTTAAGGAACAAGGCAAAGTTATTGAATCTCACGACTCCCTTTCAATATTATTCTTGGGGCTGGGATTTAGCTCAGTGGCACTGCACCTGCCTCACAAGCACAAGGTCCTGAGTTTGATCCCCAGTACCAAAAAAAAAAAAGAAAATCAATATTATACTGGAAGTCCTATCTACTGCGATAAGACAAGAAAAGGAATAAAGGGTATACAGATAGGAAAGGAAGAAATGAAACTATCTTTAGTCACAAATGACATAATTATCCATATAAATAGATCAAGCTAGCACCCAGTTTAGGAGGGACCTTTGCTAACTGGGTAGCATAATTATGACTCAAAGGAGTAAAATTTTTTAAGCTCATGCTACACTACATACCTGCCAGTGCCCACATATGTAATAAAATAAACCAAGCAAACAAAGCCAATTCCCAACTTAAATAGTAATTTCAAATTAAATAGATATGCATCCTAAGGGACTTAAACAAAAAGGGTAGAATTCCATTAGACATCAGGTACCAAACAAATCTGTTGTGTTTTGTGCCATTTGATTGCATGTCCCCAACCTTTCTCTCCCCCGACACTGACCTCTGTCCTGGGGGTAGGTGAGGCATGGTGTGAGAGCTAGAGCTGTGTCCTGATGAGCTGCTTTACAATGCCAGTGTCTTTATTTCATCTTTATCTTCGTCTTCTCCAGATTCAGCCCAAACAATTGATGCTAGAAAAAATGACCATAATGCAATTCAACATTTTCCTGTTTCCTTGATGGTTTCCAAGTTTCAATATCTATCAAACTAGAGTAGAAAACTTCAGAACAGCTTGATCAATGAGAACGTGGTTGAGTACCAACAACACATAAGACCCTAATAGAGAATAATAGAAGTTTAGACAAGCTTAGTGTGGTGAAAGAGAAAAAACGAAAGATTTAGAGACAGATGGACAAAACTGAGATTTGAGTCCTACAGTTCCCCTCAGCCATGTGACAAACAAGTTTCTTCATCTCTCTCTAAGCCCTCAGTTTATTCACTTTTTCAGTGAGAATAATACACACCTAAATGTTGTGAAGATGAAAGAAGACAGTGCACATGAGCTTAGTTGGCTTCAAAGGACTAAACAAATATTCTGCTCATCTAATTGGTAACCCCAGTTGGCAAAGTCAATATGAGTGCATTAAGTGCCAAATGCACTTAAAAGGGTACAGGGGCAGAGGAAGTAATCTGTGGAGTGGACAACAAAGGCATCCCCAAAGTCTTGGGATTTCAGATGAATCTTAAAGGATTCAGAGTAAAATTCCAATAGGCAGGGAAGAGAGTGAGTCACTAGCATAAATGAGAAACTCAAAATTGGTTATTGAATGAATGGATAAGTGAGGAATGAATGAATGGAAACACCAAAGAATAAGTTAAAATATCCCAGAAATACTTTAGAGTCAGTGAGTGGACCAGAACTTAATTAAAGCTAGTCCTTGATGTTGCAGGAGTTTTGTTTAAATAAATTTTCTCTCTATGGTGCCCCCTGTGAACCCTGACATTTTCTAGAGATGGGCATTTATGTCTCCCTGGCCTTAGAGACACCACACGTCTGTAGAGACCACACTGTAGTTCATTTGACCCCTGGTAGTATACTATCTCTCTGACAGATCTACAACCTGCACATTTGGGTGAATACATTTCCTGTAGCCTCAGCGGGACAAGGTAGCTCTTGCACCTGCTGACTTATTTAGACATTTGTATTATCTGAACAGCTTCCATTCTCTGTTGATAACCACATCACCTACATTGCTAGTCACCTTCCTCCACAAACCACAGTGAAAAAGATTCTCATGGGGAAAAAAAAGTATCTTATGATTTTTGTGCTTATGTTTTAAAAGTGAAGCTTTTAGGTAAGAATAATGGTCAGAGGGACTAAGGATTCAGCCTGTGGACAGGGACAGAAGTAGAGGCTGACTGCTGGCAGAAGTGGGAGGCAACAGAAACAGGGAAAGAATCCTAGAGCCCTGGCTCTGTCTTTCAATCTCTCTGTGACCTTGCACAGATCATGTAACCTGTCCAGACAACAGTTTTGTCATCTGCATATCAGGAGGTTGACAAACATGACTTTTTAGAATCTTGCAGTTTTGTGGGGTTTTTTTGGTACCGGGGATCGAACTCGGGTCCTTGCGCTTGCGCAGCAGGTGGCAAAACCACTGAGCTAAATCCCCAGCCCTTTCTTGCAGTTTTTATATATCCTGGAACTGCAAATAAAAGAGTCCATCTTCTGTGCCAGGAAGGGCGGGGGGGGGGGCGGTTAAGTTCAACTCTTCTCTTCCGGGCCTTCTTTATCCAGTCTCCCCCTCAAATCCTCTAATGACTCATGAAGTAATGGCCCCATCATTAGAGAATAACTTCAGTTAGGTTAATTCAATAAGCCTGTTTTTTCTGTTTTTTATTTTCACTCAACCATAAAAAAGAAAAAGTCCCTGGAAGGAGGCTTCCCCTAACCTACTGAGGCTTTAAATAGGATTTCTCATCAAGTTCTGATCCCAGAATCCTCCTCGCTGGTAGCACACTTCAAGCCAGATGCTAACAAGCTGAACTTGACCCAGAGAAAGCTGACAAGGAACAAGAAGAAATTAGGGTATCCAGGCTGGGCAGGAGCAGGCACCAGAAGCACAATCAGGTAGTAGCAGTGGCAAGATGGACAGAAAAGACAGGTTTGGTGGTGTTCCACAGAGCAGAGCTGAGGGCCACCAGAGGAAACTCCTAGAAGACAGATGACATTGACATTGCCACTGGAAAAGCATGCCCACGATTAAAACATCCAAGGTAGCTCATGGGTGTGTGAACTCCTGGTCTCAGGAAGGTTCCAGGCAAACAGGTTGCATGCCCATCTGCCACGCAGCCCCAGAGAGTGCATGTCAGCAAAACAAGGGGCCCAAGGGGCTTTTCCAAGGCAGAGAGTTTGTGTTCCATCAGAGGGTTGACTAAAGCTCAATAAGTACTGTTCTCCATAACTTCTAATGGTTTTGTTTTCTAAACTTGCTTAACTTATTGTGAGTTGAATCCCGTGGTGTGCTTGTCCATCTTTGCTTTTCTATAGATCTTTAGGAGAGCAGGAAGGCCCAAGCTTTGATTAAAACTCCCCCAGTTTCTGTCTCCTCTCTGTCAGAAATGTCACCAATGTGATCAGGAATAAAACATGCAATAGAGTCTTTATTCAAAAGCTTTACAAAACCAAGTATCCCTTTGCAAAGTGAAAAAAGTAACTGCATCTTTCTAACCAGGGTAATATAGGCAGGAGCCCACCCACCTCTTACTGTACAGAGAATACAATGCAGTTGCTCTTACGCAGCATCTGAGAGGTCCTAACTCAGGGCAGTGAAGGGGATTCAGAACGAACTCCACAGCACCCAGTAGCCTACCCCACCTCAGTGACTCTCACAGAGGTGAGGAACCACCCCCTGCAATGGCCCTACATTGTGAAGGATTCAAGTTCCTTTGCCTGGCTTTCCTTTCTCAATTATTCCTTGATTTACACCCAAACATTCCTCTTCAAGAAATCATGAAATTTGACCAGGCAATACTGTTTCTGGTAGGAAATAAGCAGAAACAACCTCATTCTCCTACCTAAGAGGAACATATCCTCAAATTCTGAACACCTCATGCTTTGAAACAATGCAATTGCGGGCCGGGGATTTAGCTCAATGGTTCCACCTGACAAGCAGAAGGACCTGTGTTCGATCCCCAGTACCAAAAAAAAGAAAAGAAAAAGAAAAGAAACAATGCAATTGCAATATGATGTAGCAAGGAGAATTTAAAATCCAGGAAGCAACTGTGTAAACATGTCAAAATAAGGGGGCAGACATATTGTAGGATCATGACCCTATATCATACACCTGCAATAAATATACACAATGATGTAAAAACAAAAATTTGTTAAGACAAATAGTTGAGATGATGTCAGGGGAGACAAATTTAAAGGACAAATTTTCTCTTTCCTCTCCCCCATCAGACTTGTATTTAAATTTCCCACTTTTTTTTTTTTGGTACCAGGGATTGAACTCAGGTCCTTGTGCTTTCACGACAGGCAGCGGAACCACTGAGCTAAATCCCCAGCCCAAATTTTCTACTTCTTAAAATTATTCACCTGACAAGTAATAAACAAAACAAATATTTGATCATTTGTTACCTTTTTTTCTTCCAGCATTACCTTTGAGAAGCCAGCTTCCTCCCCTCAAGAGACAGTCATACATCAACTGGGGGTGCTGTGGACAATCTGATTTTTATGTGACATTGCCCCAGAGTGCTCACTCTGAGGGTTCTCTGCATGGCAGAAACCCCTAGGAAAACAGCAGTAACCCCAGTGCTTCCTTTCTTAGCCAAGAAAGATTCCACATCCCTCACGGCAGGAGAGGCATGCCAGCCAGCACTTATTTCATGCCTGAGCACAGCCTTCCTCTGGGAAGCAATGAGTTCCTGTTCAGAGCTTCACATGTGACCGACCCTGTACCTAAGACACTGAGCTCAGTCAGGCCCTGGAATGGGATTCCATGTGCTCAGCCAAGTTCTCCTAGCTTGAGTCAAGTTCCCTAGGCCCCCTGCCCAGTCTTCAGTGTCCCCAGTTCCTATAAACAAGCACATAGCCAGGCCATGGGTAGCCTTCAAAACAGGACCCCTCCCTTACAGTGATCCTGAATTGTCACCCTAACTTGTTACACAATCTGAGAGTGGAGGGATCCCTCTCACATTGGAGGAAAGCTGAAGAACATTTTCTGATAACCTTGATCTTGCAGATCACGCTGAATTGCCAGCATACCTTAATCTCTCCCCATCTTCCTAGAGAAAACTGTGCTGCCCACATCCCACACAGGCCCCAGTGCCCCTAAAGCGTCCTGTCCAGGTGGGGCCAGACAGCCTAAGCTTTTAAGCTGGGTTCATAAATGATACCAGTTTTACCAGAGTTGTTGAGCATTTTGTAACAAATTGTCCTGTGTTGGCCTAATAGACCATCTGTCCCAACTCTACTCAGCTTAAGATTGTTCCAAGCTTCAGCCCATGTGGCCCTGCCTTGGGGCCAACCATGCATTCTCTTTTCTGTTTTGAGACAGGGTCTCACTGTGTAGCCCAGGCTGACCTTGAACCCACAGTGATTCTCCTGCCTCAGCCTCCTGCTTTGATCCTTATTAGTCCCATCTCCCCTGCATTAACACCTTCTTCTGGGAGCCTGGGTCCAGGCCCAGAGAATCCAGCACTTCAAGGGGCACATGGGACTTGCAGAATTAAACTAGAGCAGAGACATTACAGAATCCCCTGAATAACCCAATAAGAATGTCATCCATGAGCTTTTCTGTCACGCCCAATTCAAGTAATTTGTCACACAAATTGTCCCAACGTTAGCTTCTGGAAGATCTCCTATGCCTATCTGAAATACAGGCCAAGTCTTCCAACCACAGAGGAATGTTGAATGTTAAATAACAGGAAATATGATGTGGCACATGTCTCGGAAAACATGACAGCCTCCTTGGTTAAGACTCTGTCCTTCCTGCCTTCTTGGGCACCTCCTGCCCACACAACTCTGAACAGCTTCCTGACGGCCACACTCTCTGGTGTCCTGCTCTTTTAACAGCCACTAACCTTTGTGTCTTGGTGGGGAGAGGCTCTTCCTCCAACCAGGGCCTGTTTTCCTGTTACACATTTCTGAGGAATTAGAGATGAGACTACCAGCTGCCAGCCACCGACAGTCTAGAGCCAAGGAGGTCCCTTAGCTTGTTGTCCTCTGCTTAAACTACCATGTCCTAAATTCAAATTTTTCAAGATTCTGGGGAAACTCCCCCGCCATCCATGTGTAACACGAAGTCTCCTCAGCCCTGGACCTCTCCTGGGGCAGAATTAGAGACAGCACTGAGGCGTGTGGGGCCACAGGGTCCCTGGGAAACAAGGCACTCTCTCTCACATGCCTGGGAGACCTCACACCACCACACACACTTGGCCCTTGCAGATACCTGGGAAGCGTGGAGTTTGAGACAAGAAGGGGGTCTGGAGATTCAGGCTGTGATGAGTCTAGGTATTCAGTCCATGGAAGCCTGTCTGCAGCTCAGCTTGGAATGACAGATCTTTCTCCTCAAGCCCTCGATGGTCACAGAAGGACTTTTGTTCAGACACTTGAAAATTTTTGACTGCGGAAAAAAATGTGCCAAATTCCCTGCATATGTGGATGCACACGAATTCACGGGAAAAAGTGGGGAAAGGCCAGGTAGGTGAAAACCTGCATATTGTTAAAGACACAATTCTAACATAATTCAGGTCCAAATTCCATTTACTTAGTATTCACGTTGTTCTTTTCTTGAGTTAAAAAAATAGGTAAACTGTCTTTTGAGGAATTTGTTCATTTCCTCTAAATTGCCAAACTTACTGACATGAAGTTGTTCATAGTATTTCCTTATTATCCTCTTAGTGATATCACTTCTTTCTTAACTGATATTAGTCATTTGTGGAGTTTTTTCCCACTAAGTTTTGGTGAGAGGTTTATTATCGTTCTTGACTTTCCCTCAGTACCAACCTTTTGTCCCTATCGCCTATGTATATTTTCCTTTTCATAGATTTTTTTTTTACTCTGATCTTTATAATTTCCTTTCGTTTGCTTATATTCTCAGGTTCTACTTGCTCTCCTTATTCTGCTTTGAGGTGAAAGCTAAGGTCATTGATTAAAAATCTTTTCTCATATAGGCTATAAATGTCCCCCAAGTACTGTTTTAGCTGCATACCACAAATTTTGAAATCCTACATTGGTGTTTTCATATGTTTAAAATACTTTCTAATGTTCTCTTTTCTTATTCAACTAATCTATTATTTAGGAGTATATTACAGAGTTTCCAAGTATTTGAAAAACTTTCCAGACCTTTATTGAGTTCTAATTCCACTACAGTCAGAAAACATACTTTGTATGACTTGAATCCTTTAAAATGAATTGACACTTGTTTTATGGTCCAGAGTATGTTCTGTCTTGGTAAATTTTCCATGTGCAATGTTTGGCTATCACTGGGTGGAGTGCTGTCAATGAGGTCAAGTTGTTTGATAATGTTGAAGCCTTTGGTTTTCTCTCTTCTAGTTTTGTGGCTTTTTCTATTCTTCCTTGTAATTCTATCAATTTTTCCTTCATATTTTTGTTATTAGGTACATAAATGTTTAGAATTGTTATCTTCTTAATGAGCAGACCCTTTATCATTATGAAATGAATCTCTTTATCTCTGGTAATATTCATTGTTCTGAAATCTACTGTTTGATATTAATAAGCTACTATACTTTGGTATATGTTTATTATCTTTTTAAAGTTGTGTCTTTGAAATTTTAAAAATTTATATAAAATTAAATATTTATATTTAAAATTGATTTCTTACAAGAAGCATAAAGTTGGATTTTGGTTTTTTATCCAATCTGACAGTATGGATAAAAATTGCCTATTGGAGAGCTTATATCATTTTTACTTAATATGACTATTGATATGGCTGAGTTTAAATCTAGAATCTTGTTATTTGTTTTCAATTTGGCCTTTAATCTTAGTTCCTGACCCCGAGGTCTTCAATCTTTTATAATTTCCTGGATGTAGGAACATCTTTTGTTCAAATGAAACAGTTTTTGATAGACTCCTGGGTAGAGGCTGGCCACAAAAAAGAACAAGCCACAATTAGAAACTTGGAACTTTTAGCTTCATCCTCCATGCTCCAGGGAGGGAAGATGACTGACTTAATAATCAATCATGCCTATGTGATAAAGTCTCCAGAAAAATCCCTACAACATAAGGAGCTTCTGAGTAGATGAACGCATCTACAAGCTGGGAGGGTGGCACACCCCAACCCCTCTTACCCTTTGTGCTGTTATCCACATACATTTTACATCTACAGATATTATAAAACTCATGCTTTATTTTATACCATTTAAAGAAGTCTGAAGAAGAAATCTAAAGAATACCAAAAAAGTCTATGAATTTACTCATGTAGTAACTGCTGCTGATATGTTTGTTTGAAGCAAGATTTCACTCTGTAGTCTAGTCTGGCCTGGAACCCATGCTGGCCTCAAAGTCACAACCCTCCTGCCTTAGCCTCCCAAGTGCTGGGATTGTGGGCTTACAAAGTGTACACACCATAACCAGCTAAATATTCTTTTGTTTTTTAACCCTGCCCCTCATACATGCTAGGCATGTACTCTGCACTGAGGTACATCCCCAGGTCACACTCTCCATTCCTTTGTATAGACCCAGGTTGACTCTAAATTATTTTCCTCCACTTGGATTTCTTATACTTCAGGTCTTTTGATGTTAGAATTTTTCTTCTCTTTTAGGCCATTAAAACCTTCATCTCACATGTGTTTTTGAAGAACTCTGTCACTGAGTAAAAAATTTTAGGTCAACACTTTCTTAAAAATTCAGCACTTTAAAGATACTGCTTCCCTGTCTTCTAATTTACACTATTTCTAGTGTGATTTCTGCTATCATCCTTATCTTTGCATTTTTGTCTTTTTTTTTTTTCTTGGTTGCCTGGTTGATTTCTCATCATCAAAAGTGTTAAGCAGTGATGGACCCTGGTACAGTGTGTTTCTTACACTTGGTCTCAATGAGTTCCTATGAATTTATAGTTTTTATTAAATTTGGAAAATTTGCCAGGCACATGGTTCATGACTGTCATCCCAGCTACTTGGGAGGCTGAGGTAGGAGGACTGCAAGTTCAAGCACAGCCTAAGCAAGTTAGTGAGACCCTGTCTCAGAATAAAAAACAGAAAGGGCAAGGTATATAAGTCAGTGTCCCTTGGTTTGAACCCAAGTACTGCAAAAAAAAAAAAAAGTAATTTTTAAGCCATAATTTCTTTAAATATTTTTCCTACTCCTCTCTCTCCACTCCTCTGGGATATTAAGGTAGGTACGGTTGACCATGTGAAGCTGTCTCACTGTTCACTGGTGCTTTGTTCATTTTTTCAGTTTTTCTCTATTTTGAATTGTTTCTCTTAGTATGTTTCAAGTTCACTAATTTTTTCTGTTGCACTTTATAATCCACCTTTGATTTCATCTAGTACAATTTTTCATCTCATAGTTTCCATCTGCAGTTCAATTTAGGTCTTTTAAAAGAATATTCCATGTTTCTAGTGTGTTTAATCTTCTGACACTTTTTAAACATATTTGGTAAGGTTATAATAATTATTTTAACCTCTGTCTAATTCTGTCATCTGTATCATTTCTTGGTCAGTTTCAATTGTTTGATTTTTCTCCTCAATGAGGATATTTTGGGTTTCATTTTGTTTTGTCTATTGCTTTCTTTATATTCCTGGAAATTTTTGACTGGATGCCAGACATTGTCAGTGTTATCTTGCTGGCTACTGTTTTCATGTTCCTATAATTATTCTTTTTTTTTTGGTACCAGGGATCAAACTCAGGACCTCGTGCTTGCGAGGCAGGTGCTGGAACCACTGAGCTAAATCCCCGGCCTTCCTATCATTATTCTTAAACTTTGTTTTGGAATATAGTTTTAGGTACCAGAGCAGCATTTAGCCTCAGGCTCATCTTCCCCGTTACCAAGGAAAGCTCCTTCTTACTCTACCCGACATCTGTAAGTTTAGAGGGTTTCCACCCTGGTTATGGTGACTAAACACTTTTCTTACCTTTGCTGTGTAACCTCCAGCCACTGTTTCCTCTACTGCTTTCAGGTGGCTCTTTGCCAAGCCTCAAGATAGTTTCCTCACATGCATCAGCCCTTGAGGAGGACCCTCCCAGATCTCTAGAATTCTCTCTGTATATAGTTCTCTCCTTTCCAGTCTCTATTCTGCAAAGTCTTGCCATCTGGATTTCCCCATTCTCCTAGCTCCATCCACTTAATTGGGGAGATCAGTAGGGAGTTCCTGTTCCCTGAGACACAGCCTGGAGTGCTTCTCCAGGCAGTGAACCACGGACACCCTTTGTTGCCTCATGTCCCAGGTCTTAACAGTCACTGTTTCACAAATTCTGCCTGGGTTGCTATTGTTTCAGGCAGGAGGGTAGAAGTCAGAACTGTGACAGTGGTAAACATCCTAGAGTGAGGACTGTGAGGTGGGATGAGGGTAGAAAATGAGATTGAATCTACTCCTAAAGCCAATGAGAAAATTCTAAGCTTTTTTTTTTTTTCTTTTGGCAGTACTGGGGATTGAACCCTGGGCCTTCACTCTAAGCTGTATCCCCAGCCCTTTTTAAATTTTGTGACAGGGTCTCACTAAGTCTCTAAGTTGCCCAGACTGGGCTCAAATTTGCAATCTTCCTGCCTTAGCCTCTCAAGGAGATAAAATTATTTGGCAAAGATATAAAGCATCAGGAGCAGGGCTGGTATTTAGCTCCGTGGTTCCGCAGCCTGCCTCGAAAGCGCAAGGTCCCAAGTTCGATCCCCGGTACCAAAAAAAAAAAAAAAAGACTCAGGAGCAAAATCCACATGAGGACCTTAAGAAATCCAAAGAAATGTAAACTTTAACTGAAGCAGAAGCAGAATTTGTTGTAATCTTAGTAAGGTTATAGACAGTCACCAAAAACTAGGCAATGTGTAACTCAGTATTAAATACAGAATTTATGCTCACAGTGTCCATCCAAAAGTTAGGGACCTGAGCCCTGCTCTAGTATCATAGGTGAAAGTCAACCCTTGTGCCCTGGCTATGCTCTTCTGTCAATGAGGCGCTTGGAGCATGGTATCAGAAGCGACAAGCCACTCAAGTTGAGATGGCACATTGTCTTCTTCTTCTTGAAGAAGTATATTTTTTTGTTGTTTTTTTTTCAGTACTGAAGATTGAACTTAGGGCTTTGCACTGAGCTACATCCCCGGTCCTTTTATTATTTATTTTGAGATGAGGTCTCACTAGGTTGCCCAGGATGGACTCAAATTTTCAATCCTCCTGTGCCCACTTCCCAGAGTGCTGGGATGATAGGTATGCACCACCACACACCCAGCAAATAAGTGGCTTTCTAACTCTAGAAGATGGAAATGATTAGGTCAAACCTTTCTAAAAATAAGACGTGAAATTGAGGAATAATAAGTAGAAATTCAGTATTTAAATCCGTGTCATATTTAAGAGCATTTACCCATTAGCGTATCTAACAAATCAGAATGGTGATTCTAATTTAAAAGGGCATTACTTTTGGACCTAGAATTTTAAATTGAAAATTATAGGATGCTTTAAGTTTATAAAGATACTGGTAGTTACCATATTTGGGTGTTATTTAATACATTTTTTGAAAATTATAAAACACTTCAAAAGATAGTGATGGCTAATTAGATAATTGGAGCACTAAAAAATTTAAATAGAAACTATAGAATTTTATAGGCAGTTTGAATATTGTAAAGGAAATGATATGTGCCCCTCTAAATGTGATTCTAAATATTTGGTAGATTGAGAAATAGGAATATACTTGCAAGTTAAATTTAACAGCCTAAAGAATTAGTTTTTCATCTAAAATGTTAATATGAAATTAGACCCTGAATAATCTTTTTTGTGTCTTCCTTCAAGATACTCAGCAGAAGGGACCCAGGCCTCCTAAAATACCCCACCATAAGGAGGCTGTGAGCTGTGGTCCATCACTGAAAGGCTTTTATCAGGCTAATGACAGCCGCCCATGTTCACTGAATGCTAACTCTGTACCAGGTCCCATTCTTTACATATCCACTCACTGAACTGTCACACCAACCCTCTGAATTGGGGATTACTTTTAGTCCTAGTTTTACCAATGAAGCAACTAAGGTCCTCAGCCAGGATGTGGTAGAGCTGGGTTCAAACGGCCCTCCAAACCAGGCTGTGCTCCAAGCCACTATGCCACAAGTGGTGTGATCCCTTCGTTTTTATTTCAACAACATAGGCAGTAGTGGTGAACCTATCACAAGGGTGCAGCAGCAGGCTGTTTGTAGCACTGAAAGCTCTAAAAGGTTCGCCATCACTGACGTAGAGGATGGGCTGCGGAGAAGATGGAGCCAGGCAGGCCAGCTGGAGACTGGCTGGCTACACCCAGCCAGAGACGGGCAAGAAGATGTGAGCTGTGACTGTGTCACTGGAGTTGGAGAAAGAAAACAGAGGACGGGGAAGTGGGCTACATGGGAGGGACAAGCTCAGAGAGAAAGGAGGTTCCAGGTGACCACTAGGAGTTGGGTTGGGACTCTGGAGCGGGCAGTGGGGGTGAGATGGGGAGAAGGGGAAGGTTTTGGAGAAGGATCACATCTGAGAAGCTGTGCAAGGGTCAGTAAACAGCCAGACATATGAGTCTGAAGGTGAGGACAGAGAGAAAGGCTAATAGATTAGGAAGGGAAAACATTTACTGGCGCTCATAGTGCTATGAAAAGAATACTGTCACTCCACCTCAAGTCATAACTAGTTTGGGGCTTGAACCAAAACTAGCCAAACTAGTTAAAGCAAGGGTTTGGTTTGGTCTTTGCCAGTTTTTACTGATCTCTCTCTACAGGGTAACATGGAATCAGTGAGTGAACTAAGGCTGACTTTTATTATTGTCCACAAAGAGAAACTGATATAGGCAACTGTAGCAAAAACAAAACCCCAGCAAGTCCTCCTAACTCAGGGGAGCAAATCTGAGTATTCCCAAACTATGGGCAATGCCTATGCCGAGTGCAGGAGGATATCAAAGAGTATTAAACAAAGTACCTGCTTTGGGGGCTTTTGATGGCCCTCTGTTCCTGGCATTCAAACACCTGCTACCCACCAGCAGACTACATGGGTCAGTCCAGTGTGTATTCATGAGTCCTGAACTATCTTCCATAATGTAGGATCTGGTCTTGCCTTGAAATCACCAGATTCTAGAAACTCTGTTATTTCTTCTTTTGTTCACTTACATCATCAAAAGAATAAACAATCATTTTTCCATTGCTTGAGCAGAGCCCATTACAGTTGCTGAGAAGTGGTAATTGAGTTGCTCAAATATAATTACCTCCACTAAACCACCTCCTCCTCAGCTTGTGTTTCTCAATCAGGAAGAATCAAGTGCACCTCTACAAAGGACCCTTGCGTATCTGAATAGCTTCCCAAGAGTCTTTGAGAGGCATATAATTACACTTAATTTAATTTTTTGTCATTAGTCCCAGAGGCTTTGATCCACGGTCTCTGTTATTCTAATATAAGGAAAATACAGCTCCACCTCAAATTAAATATTTGCCTTTGCCTACAATTTGCTTTTTATTGTAAACTGATCTTCTATTAGAGACTTCACCTTCTACTAGCACCTCTGCATTTGGCATTCTTTCCCAGTCCTTGTGTTTCCCCATCCATTGCAGGTCACCAGGAGCCCAAGAATATTCAGGTTTCACAGACTCTTCTAGATCCACAGTCTCAGAAGGTAACACCCATGGAAATGTGACATCTCTCTTGTTTTCCACATGAGGATGGTGTTCCTCAGACCTTGAAGTTTGGGAATGCAGTGTTTCTGTTCAAAATGCAACTCACAGAGGAAAATAAAGCTCTTACCAACTGGTTTCAGGCAATGCACCAATGTAAATCACAATCTGGCCAATGTCCCACTTTTAGAACCAACCTTCATTAGGAATCTACAGTATGGGCTGGGGATTTAGCTCAGTGGTTCCACCGCCTCCCTCAGAAGTACAAGGGCCTGAGTTCAATCCCCAGTACCAAAAAAGGAAACTACAATATAAGACCCCATGCTACTTGTTTTCAAGGACATAACTACTGTAGAAGGAAGAGACATGTTACAAGTTGGTAATAAGAGGCCAAGGGAAATTCTGGCTATCACAGAGGTGCAAAAACCATGCTGGCCAGCCCTTTACAGCTCAGGGGACAACCACTGCCCCCCACATTGGTGGCTGAGCATCACATTGTCCCCAACTCTACCTTGTCACTATTCTTTAGGGACTGCCTGGACTGCCCACAACTTTGACTGAAGAATTTACCATCCAGATCCACTAACTTCCTCTTCACCCCAATTCCTGGTATCATATAGGGAGAATTTTGCTTCCAAGTCAATGCTATACTGTCCCAGTGTCGAGGTAGTGAATACGCTCAGCGCCAGGGACCATCACCTCCTTTCCATATCTAAAATTGCAGCCCCTGACCAACATTCCTGATTTGCTTTATATGTTCTACACTTTATCTATAGTTTCTACAACCTTCTAACATGCTATAAATACACTGATTAGTTTGTGTTTATTCATTATTAGCTACCTTCTCTTCCTAGAATAGAATTATTCACAGATCCCAAGGTCTAAGAACATCACTTGGCATGTGGTAGGTACTTGGTATACATTGGTGGACATTTGTGAATTGTCACCAGCAATATGCCAAAGCCAAAGGGAATTTTCCAGTCTTCATCTTGTGGGATATCCCTGCAACTCAGACTCTGGTGGCTGCTGATCTCCCCGCAACCTCTCTCCTCCTCTGATTTTTCCTTCTCTGTCTTGGACCCACTTCCCTTCCTCTTTCATAGGTCTCTCTTCCTTTAAATAGTGAGGTTCCTCCTGGCTATATTCACAATCCTCCCTCCTCCCTATTCATCCTGTTCCCCTTAAAGAAGGTCACCCACACTTGAGGTGTCACCAGCCATCTGAACCTGGAATACCTTGCGCGTGTACACCTTCAGGCAGACCTCTCTCTCGGGTTTCAGGCTGATTAACCAGCAGCTGGTTAGACAACCTCAGATCCAGTGTGTCCAAACCTAGTCTCCTTTTCAGTGAGTGCCATTCACTGAGCTGGCCAAGCCAGAGTTCCTGGAGTCACCCCAGTGACTGCCTCCCTCACTCTCCAGCCTCAGACACCTTGTTTCTCCTGCTGTCACCTGGCAGTCACTCTTATTTGCCCTGCCATCACAACCTCTTACAGTCTCCCTACTTCTTTAATTCACACACAGGAATTATATTTATTTGGGGGTACAGTGTGACGTTACAATTCATGTATATATGATTAATGATCAGTTCGGTTTAATGAGCAATATCCACACCTCAGAGATCATTTGTGTCTAGAATATTAAAAATCCTCTCTCCTGGCTATTTGAAATATTTGTCAGCCATGGTTACCCCACTGGTCTGTAGAACAACTCTCTGCTTCTACTCCTGCCCCTTTGGGCTGTCACAGTGTGATCCTTTAGTCAGATAGGTCCCTGATCTATGGGGTGAGGGGGTCTAAATGCCCTCAGGCAGGAATATCAGCCCCTTCAAGTCACCTCATCTGCAGCCACCAACTTCCCCTTGCCAATAGTCCTGACTCAGAGCAGTTTCCCCAAGAGCTGGGACTGCCCTGCCCCCATCTGCCCTCACATACCACACTGTTCACAGCACGGGTCCCACTAAATACCAGTAAGATCCAGCCTGACTCCCCCAGAAGCCCAATGCACTCTGCCTGGGTGCCAACCTTACCTCCCACACGCTTCCCTCATGACCATTACCTGGTGGCCCTGTAATGACAATAGCCCTCCCCCACTGACTTCCTGTGCTGGCTGGGAGGTTAGGGAGTATAAAGGAAAGGGCCTGGTACTCTGTGAAACCTCAGATGGATGTTAGTCACTGAGGGAGGCAGGAACCCATGGGAGATGTATACAGTGCCAAACAACTAGACGACAATGGGGTCATGACCTTCACAGAGCCATAGCTGTGGGGACTAAGGCTCAGAGACCCTCAGCAGCTTTAACACGGAGAGAAAAGAGTTGAATCTAAGCATCCTAGCATTTGAGGACCATCAGTTGGGGTTCAGAAAGAGCAAAGAGAATCTACTCATTTGTTTACTTTTTAAGCAAAAGGCTGGGACATGGGGAGTTTGGCGCTTACACAGGGATCACGGTCATAGCAGGAGGAGAAGGCTCTAGGCTGGCTGTCAATCAGAACTCTGCCGCCTGACTGCCTGTAAGGAACTGTATCTGCTGTAAACAGGACAGCAGTGAAGCAAAGCTGAGCATACTACCAAACCTCCGACACCAGGACTAGGGAGGCCTTGCACCCCACAAATGTGCCATAGCCCCACAGAGTGAGCAGACAGACATAGAGCCACTGCTGCAGGCACAGCCACACCCCAGGACCCACAGAATACCAGTAAGAGCCAGCACCCCAAAGAGCTGTCTTCTGCTCCATGTCCACCTTCCATAGACTGCACTGGAGCCTCTAATGGTGGAAACAGAATTCAGTGCTTCAGTGCAGAGTCCTGGGAGCACGAAGACTTGAAGGAGGAGTTTGAAATGGACACCAAGTGGCTGTCCCCAGCATCCTGAACTTAGCACAAGAGGGAACTCCCTAAGCAATACACATCTTATTGTAGAAAATTTCTCTAGCTGGGAGATGAAAGTTTTGTAACTTTATGTTTGCTTTGGAACAAAGAGCTAAAGAGACATTTCAGCTCCTGGGAAAAAGATGAAGTTTTTCCTAAGGTGAACTGATGGGAGAAATGTCACACGGTGGGGAAGCAGCCCTCCACAGTGGACATGGTATGATGTTCAACAAAGCACACTTCACATGTCTTCAAGAAAGTTTCTCAGCAGACAAAGAGAAATCGGGTACTGGTTCTTCAAGTGATTTTCTCTCTGTGAACATGGAATCTCAGACCTCACTTGTCCAGCCTCAAGACTGGCACCACCAAACTGTCCTATGCAGAGTCTGGGTTCTACAGAGCAGCCTGGGGGTCAAGTGAGCAGTGAGAGGCATTACTGAGGGGGCTTGCGTCCTTCTACCAGGATACGGTTTTATCTGTCTTACTTTAATTCCATATAAAATACTTTGAAAAAGGGTCTTCATGGCTTTTTAAAATATTTGAAAATTAGCCTTTGTCTTAAAAGTCATCTCTTAAAAGCACCTTGGGTAAGAGCCAAAAAAAGACCAATGGGATGCTTGACACTGACCTGCAAGTCCAGAGTCTGTTCAGACTGATCCAGAAGCTGTGAAGAGGCTCAAGATGGCCAATTCTGAGCTCGCCTCGTCCAGAAGGCAAAGTCTGTGCTGTTTTCTTTATCAGTGCCCACAAAACCCAGCTAGGCTAGGATCATGGCACAAGATAAATGTCAAGGTACCAAAGGAGCTTGGAGATGCTCCAGTCAAGTGCCCCAGATGAGAACACTGAGGTCCAGAGGAAGGGCCAAGTCAGCAGCAGAGGTGGGACCCCAGCCCCAGCTTCCCCTTGTGGCCTCTCACCCCATCTTCTCCTGCCAGTGCTGTGCTTAATCAACGTCTCACTTGCCTCTGCGACTCCCTTAGAATTAAAGTGCACCCTTCAGGATGCCAGTAGTGTCCTCCTGCAGGCCACTGGGCATTTACTAGATGTTGGTGATCCCAGGAAAACTGCAACAAATAGATGTCTTTGTCAATCATATGAGCAGGTATCTCAAAGGACCTGAACGGGAAAAAAGAAATGCCTCTTGCTGCTTTTTGCCCTTCCATCTTTGTCGTCTCTCTCACCTCCTCCTCTGACAGAACTCCTGGTCTCCACTCCTTAAATCAAGCCCTGTGGCTACAAATGTGATGAAGTTCTCTCACCACCCCCAGATCAGCTGAGTCCTAGTTTGGAGGGAGAGGAACACCACCCCTGGTGACGTGAAGCCCAGTCAGGCATGGACTCAACTCAGTCTGACCTCAGATCTTCCTCCCTAGGCAGCAAGCCTGTCTTTTAAACAATTGGGCAGCTAGAGGCTGGGCCAAGAGCACAGCAATCAGGGTGGACAGCACCTTCTGAAAGGACGAGGAGACCAGTGTGTAAGGAGAATGGGCTGAGGGGTCCGACCCAATCATGGCTCTGCTCTCCTTCCTGTGTTACTGCTTACAAACGGCCAAATGAATTCGCCTGGGGGGATACCTGTGAGGCTGAGCTTTCAGGCCACACCAGGTTTCCCTCTATGGCCATCTCTGTATCACCATAGTATAATGACTTTCACATCCGTCCCTAGGCACCATCATGGTCTCCCAAACCATCCACTCTGGCCCCAAGCTTATAATCCTCTCCTAAGTAGGCCCTTCCCTTGGTCCATCCAGCCCTCCCTCATACACAAATGGCTGCAGCAATCTTCCGAACACTATTTTGCTTGTGATCTTTGCTCACTAACTTACTGTGTCCTCCAAAGTAATGAGCCAGGACTCCAGGCCCTCTGTACTGGACCTCATTCCCAGTTCTCAGACTCAGCGCCTCCTCACAGGTAATGTGTACACAGCTCTTGTTCAAGCTGGAGTGATCACCCACTGTGCCTCAGTAATGTCCCATGGATCCCTGTCATTGTGCCACTGCTTCCATGTCCCCATCTCAAGCCACTATGGGCTCATGTCTAAATCCCTCTCATTCCTACTACCTTCCCTCTTTCTTCCTGCATCCCCAGCCCCTCGAGGGGGCCTACCCATCTTGAATGCACATTCCATTTGTCATCTGCACCACTCCAGGTCCAGAGAACTAAAGTTAGACAGGCTGCATATTGTCATTGCGTGCTACAAGAGTAGAAACTTCCTACAGATCTCTACGTGTTTCTGTGGCACAGCATAGGTATTTGACAGAACTAGTCCTGGTTCCCAGTCTAGCTGAGTCCTCTCTCATTATGCCTGCAGTGCAGAGACAGACTGCCAGGGTACTGGGAAGGATGAGGAAGGAGGGGGCAGGGAGAACAGGCCATGCTGGATATGTCACTCACTCACGGTCCAAAGAACCCAAAGAGAAGCAGTTCCCTAGGCAGCTAGAAAAATAGGGCAAGCTCAGCTGGAGGAAAAATTAGCCCAATGCCCACTGGGTGATCAGTCGGACCTGGGGCAGAGGGGGCCGCTTCAGGTACCCAGTCCCCTTGCAGGTGATAAAAATAGGAGGGCCAGTGTTGCTGGTGGCCCAGGAGGGAGGCCTGAGGGGAGGGCTATTTTTGTGTATTTCTACATTATCAGGTTGGCCTAAAGAGTCGAGTATGGTTGGTCAGACCATCAGGAAAACACAGTGGCCAGGCCTTCAAAACAGGGCCCCTTTGTCCATGGCTGACACCCTGGCCAAAAGCCCAGCTGGGCTTTGGGGAACAATTTAGGTCAGAAGGAAAATCCATGTAGGGGTGGGTACAGCCCTGAATTCTGTTTTAGCTAAAGATTAGGGAGATGGCTCACCTCTTCTCCCAGTCACACCTATGCCCCTGGGGCACAGGGTGGGAATGCCTGGCTTACTTTAGTAATCAGAGGTGGCTTGAGGAGAAAGCATTGGGAGGCCTCATTAGTCCCACAAAAGAGTTCTCTGGCAAATTCCCACCAAGCTGGAATTTCCCCAGGCTGTTTTGTTAGGGTGCCACCCCTTCCCAGCCTGCTCAAGTCCAGAAGTCTCTAGTGACCTCTGTGGAGTGCAGAGACCTGTGCAAGGAGGGATGAGATGGCACTGACGCTTCTGGTCAACTGGGGACCAGGGGTAGGGAGTTGGGGGGCCAGGTGTCACAGAGCTGGGAGTGACTGCAAGAGCCAATGAGCGTCGTCAGGCAAGAAGGATGGCATCTGGAGCCCTTTAGAGTTTGAGGGCTGTGTCTCTCGTATACTGAGATGGTTTTAGTGACATTTTAAGGGACAGTGCTCACAGAGGGGTTGTGAAGAACAGCTCCATTAGGTTTTCCCATTCAGTGCTGCGTCCAAATGGCTCCTTTTCTCAGGGGTCAGAAGAGAAGCTCCTTCTGAGGCTACTGCTTATCCTCCAAACACATTTGTAGGCTTGGCAGACAGGTTTCACATGCCTGGATCTTTTACCTGTGAGGAGGAATAAGCCCTGGAGCCTGGCCCTGGCCAGCTGAATCCTGCCGGCCTTGGCTGCCATCTTTTGGGTAAAAGCAGTACTGCTGCCAAGGAGAAGATGTTGGGCCCAGACCTGGAGAGCAAACTAGAAAAGCAACCAGGAGAGGGCCACGAAAAACAAAACAAAACACTCTCGGATGCCAAGAAGCCAATAATTTGTTTTCTACAGCAAAAAAAAAAGCACTTAATGATACACTTCTTTGGTTTTTTTAAAATCATTTTTGGTACATCTTGCCACTGTCATCACCCAATAAGCAAGCAGTTAGTTGAGTACCACTCTGCATCAAAGGCATACCAGGTGCTGAAAAAGACAGGAATCACAGTCCTCGGCCCCCTAAAAGCCTGAAATCTGAGGACAGAGAAGTATGTGAGCCCACAGTGACATCTGAAGTGATTTGTGTACTGGAGAGATGTACACAGTGCTAGAGAAAGAAGTCTGCTTGGGGTAAAAAGGGGAAACGGCCTGGAGGGACAGAGAAGGAGGCATCTGACTGGTAGGGGCAGCGAAGAGCAAGGGCAGAGAAGGTTCAGCTAAGTCCCACTGAAGCCCAGCACTCCCTCCCCTCCTTCACACCCAGGCTCAGCTCCATTACCAGAATACCGATCCCCAGTATTCCAAGGGTGTCTGGAGAGGGACAGAGGTGATGAGTTATGGGCTCTTTTTCAAGGCAAGCTGTGGGACCTGTAGGCCCAATTGCATATGTGGACCAGCACTGAGGCCAAGAAGAAACAAAACACCAGTCTTTGAAGTAAAACAAACCTGGTTTTACATCTCACCTTTGCTACTTAACAGCTGTGTGTCATGGGCAAAATCACTTAACCTCTCTGAGCCATGTTTCTCAACACATCAATAGGAGTGATAGTAGCAATTCCCCCTGAAGGAATGAACTGAGGCCATGCTTGTGGAGCCCCGGCCCAAGGCCTAACATGCACACCGTCAACAGTGCTTGGCAGTGGTGGCATCAGGCATGATCCCAAGGTCCTAGCCCAGAATCCTCAGAGTTGCTGAGACACAATACCCAACACTCAAAGTTAAGGGGGAAAGGTTTCTTTGGCTCACAGTCTGTAGAGGTTTCAGTCCACAGTTGGCTGGCTCTAAGGCAGGGTGGCATGGCAGAGGGGCATCACAGAGCAGGCAAACAAAAGGCAGCAGGCAGCAAGCAACAAGCAACCACAGGGAGCCTCTTTTTGTCTCTTACATTTTTATCCACCCTTAATCCTAGCATCGCACCATGAATGAATCCCAGTGTCGAACACTAGATCCAGTCACCTCAAAAAAGCTCCACCTGGGCCCAGGGATTTAGCTCAGTGGTTCTGCCGCCTGCCTCACAAGCACAAAGACCCAAGTTCAATCCCCGGTACCAAAAAAAAAAAAAAAAAAGCTCCACCTATGACTGCATGAGGTTTTGGGGGGACCTCTAGATACAAGTCATAACAACCTGTTGCCTGGCAACCCCACCCCTCTCGGACATCTTCCCAGCAGGGTTCCCACATACTGCCTGGACGTTAAAATATAATTATTTATCTGAAATTCAAACTTAGATGGGCCTCCTCCACCATTCTCAGCTAAGTCTAGCAACTCTGCTTTCAGCCCTTGTCAGGGCTGTGACCCAAGGTCATAGAGGGAGATGGTGAAGTGGATTGGGGCTGCCACAGAGCTGCAGGGTGTTGAAAGTAGAGGTGATGCCATGGCCAGGGTCTTCCAGCAGCTGCTGGGGTCAAAGCTTCATGCTGATCCAACTTCTAATAAAGGCCCCAGTGTGAACACAAGCAAGCTCCCCATGAGCTCTGTGGGAAACTACTTCTATGGGGGGCAAATGAGCCTACTAGAGTCAAGGAAGTCTGGGGAAATTTGCACTAAACCAAGGTGCACATGTTCTTCACTGCTAGACTTCCCAGACCCACAGTATTCTCATTTCTAGCAGGAGGGTGTTGTGCACAGTACTTCCTAAACTTCTCTGGCTGTGGAGTGTGATCGTCCATGTGTATCCCTTGGGACTGCTTTCCCGACAAACACTCTCTGGGAAATGCTGCCCCAAGGTCGACATCTGAAAGCAAAGCCACATCCAACCCCCCTGCAAACCACAGACAAGGCCCAGGTGCTATGGTCTCCATAAATGTGAGGCAGTTTCAATCCTGCCAGCAACTGAGGCAGCCTGTGAACCAGCAGACAGAACACACAACCTTGGGTTTTTTAACACGGTTCACAGCAGGGCTGTAATTTGTGTGTGTTGCTACTGCTGCCTGGTGACTGATTTGATTGCCTAACCCATTGGGCAGCTTGTACAGGGGGTCTTTGATCACAATAATGCACAGAAAGGCATTGACTTAGCAGACCAGATGTCACATTACAGTTCCTTAAGGCAAACATTAAGATGGTGTGTAAAAGCATAATACAGCTAACTTGTGGTACAGCAGTTGAAAATGCATATTATATACACTAGCAATGGGGTCCTTGTAAGATTTCCATGTTAAAGTTTAGAGAATTATTGATAAACTATTAAGCCATGAAGAAATGCTACAGGTGCAAATTACTAAAAAAAAAATCCACTTTATAAAAGATTGTTCAGGATTGGCAAGAAACACACGCAAGCGCTGTAGATACAGATGCTATCAAAAATTACCTGAAAAAATGGGAGGTGCTGTGGCCCCCAAAAAAGCCAAATGTGTTGTGACATTTTGCACACCAAATGCCCGCCTTCATGCATAAAATGGTTCAAAGAAATTCACGAATACAAATTTCTTTTAATTTAATGAAGTAAATTTGTTGATTGTTATAACTTCAATTGGTGAATACTGTTAATATTTATATTTGGGCAGTAATTATTCATATTCAAGCAGCTACCTAGATTCAATCCATTTATAGACTTTTTATTAATTTTACTAGTAAAAAGACCGATAAAATTTGTGCCACCCAAAGGGACCGTCATGCATGTACAGCAGTGGTTCAAGCCAGTGGGAACATGTTAAGGAGGCCCACGTTAAGAGCCCGTATTTAAGCTGATGAGTGTTCATCCTCTTGCCACACAGCAAAGGTTCTGGGCTGCCCTCCTCCCACACCCAATCAGCTCTCTCGTCATTCTGTCTGCACCTGAACGCCATCACTTGGGTTAAGAAGCCTTGATACTAGTTCAAGTGCAAACATGCCCCTGAAGAATGGCGCATCAAGCCTGCTCATCAGGATTTAGTGTCCTTTGGTCAAGGTCACAGTTCCAGCACCCGCTTTGCTTTCCCAGCTAGAACATTGCTGAGGCTCACCGAAGAGACTAAGTGGGGCACACTGAAAGGGGAGCAGGGCCCTGCAGGGCTTCAGAGGAGAAACCTAGCTAACTGTTTGCAGTAACTACCAAGCTCAGGCTTTACGCGGTATCTGGATGGGGGGAGGTGCTAGGGCTTGACTTGAACCCAGGACCTTGTGCATACTAAGCACAAAGCAAAGTTTTACTACTGAGCTATATCCTCAGCCCTCCATAGAATCTAAGCACAGACCAGCATTGGGCCAGGCCTCCTCTATCCCCACCACAATCCTGGTAATGAGCCCCAACTGTTACCCCAGTTCCAAGACATGAGCACTTACTCTTTCTTACCTGTCACTTCTTTCTTAAGCCCCACACCTGACTCCCTAGCTGACCCTCCCCTCCTCCTGCCTCAGTTTTCTACCTGTCACACAGCTTTGGGTCCCCCAGCCCTTAGCCCTGCATTTCTCCAAGGGTCTCAAGTGCTACTGCAAAGCCCTGGACGAGCCCAGGTCCACTGACACAGCTGGCCACTGCCTTCTGCATGCTGACAGGGCCTCTGAGGGCCGGGCTCCACCTCCCTGCTGGGATGGCTGCCGACTGCCTTCTGCAGATGTCCTAATGCCCCCTGACGGCCCCATCCATTGCCAGTGTCATTGTTCACCTCCCATGATTTCCTGGCTATGATATACTCCTCTCTTCCACAGGTCTGGATTGCAACCAGGCATTCTCTGGAGTGGAAACCCTACACGGGTCCATGGTTCAGCTTCTCTGGGATGACCTGATGCTTCAGAAAAGGGCCAGGAGCAGGAACACCTGGAAAAATTAGCTTGAAAGCCTCCCACGGACTGAAACCACAAGGGGGCAGTGTTGGCCAACACACGCTATCCAGAGTGGAGGTCATGGCCTATTGCTGCAGAGGCCTGAGAATGGAGCAGAGCGTGCGTGGAGAAGAAAGGAGAAGAAAGGAGGTCGTGGGAATTCATACATGCGTTAAATTGCACGAAATGAAAACACTGTGTCAAATGAAACATTTAACGAGGCATTTTGAGGGGGAATCTCTCCCTTACTTCATTCAGCTGAGCTGGCTTAAGCTCCAGGAGCCAAGAACACACATTTTGAAAGGCCAGGTAAGAGCAGTTCCAGTGAGCTGCTGCTGTAGCCCACTGACCCCAGGTGGAAGCAATGGTAACTAACCCATAGGAAGCAGGGCAGGCTTAATCACCCGTGCTTGCCATGCTGAAGCAGCGTCCCCAGAGGGCTTCATTGATTTGCTGAGGTCTTGGTTTAGGTAAGGCAGAGCTGGGGCCAGAACCCCATGACTCCAGTGCCGGGTAAATATCTTCCACTGCACCCCGTTGAGCCCCTCTTCTGGCCCCAAGTGAATCAATCAGAAAGGGGTTATGAGAGCTGCAGTGGGCCCCAAGATGGAAGGGCTCCGGATCTTTCCAACTCCAACTGATAAAAGCCAGGATTTCACCCTGACTCAGGCCCTTGTTTGGGTCAGTCCTTCAACCAGGCTGTGGCCCAAGGTCACCTTTATTCAGAATTCCCTGAGGTCACCACAAGTGGGCTATGCTTTAACAAACCCAGTATATGAATGGCCACTGGCTTCCTATAAATTATAAATCAGGAGAAGGCAGCTTTGTTAAATTATTCACAAAGTTCCTTTAAATAGCAAAATCCCCACACCTGTCACCCTATTACCCAAGCACTTAAAAATGGAATTACAATTACAAGACTGGGATTTATAGTCAACTTTGTGAGAGTCACTATTGCTGACTCACCCACAGAAGGAAAGTGTTTAAGAAGTGAGGCTCTTTTTGGGGTCTCTACATTCCAAAGGGGAAAAGTTTGGCTCTGTGACTCTGATCTGCCTATGTCCAGTCACTACTCAGGGAGCCGGTGCCTGGCCAGGGCACTGGCTAACCTGGACCTGTCCTCACACCTGCCTCAGTGAGCCTGCTTGGACTCTGCCCTCAGCCATCCTCTAACCCAGTGGGAGAGCTGACAGCAGCAGCCTGAGAGCTGGGAAACACAGAGGCAGCCCTGGAGGCTGGAGGGGCCTCCCACAGGCAGAAATAAGGGGGAGGTGATATTTTAGGCTGGGAAAACTGCCAGTGCAGAGTCAGGGAGGAAGGCAAGCATAGGGTTTATTTAAAGGACATCAAGAAGCATTCTCTGGCGTTACTATATACTCCACAAAGGTCAGAATTGTATATGATAAACCTTGGTATTTCCCTGCACAGGGTCATGAACCTGAAAGGAACATGTGAAATATCAACTTGGGGTGACTTCTCAAGGCAGAGCAAGATCCAGCCATTTTCCTATAAATGACTCCAGTTTATCCTTCTTTATGACTGAGTAGTGCTCCATTGTGTGTGCATGATCTTGAGACCATAATACTAACTGAGATAAGTCAGACACAGAAGGTTAAATATTGCATGGTTTCTTGAATATGAGAGACCCATAATATGAATAATTTAAAGAGCAAAATAAAGGCGAGATGGCAGGAAACAGGGAGGTTGACTCTGTGGAGATGGAAAGGGACAAGGGAGAGTAAAAAGTGATTAAGATCCAGTATGTATACATACCAGTTCCCCAAAATGAATGCAATTATTGTGTATTATAAACATATACTCTTAAAAATAAAAATTATCTTTTAAAAAAAGGAAGAGCAGAGACACGGGTGGGTTGGAAGGGAACTGGCTGGCTGCTATGCCCATTATCCATCTATCCCTGCTTAAGTGCCAACCCACCCTCCATTGCCCTGCTTGTGATTCTGAAGCTGAGCCCCATAAACATTTCTCTTGCCGGCTGGAGTGACTATGAGCTTGTCAGTAGAGGACTGTGGAGAAATATCACAGGACAAGGGGCCGCTCTTCTTGGTTCCGGGCACCTTCCTTTTTCTCACTCCTAGACTTCCACAATGCTGGGCTCACACAAAGAACACCTAGTGGTGCTCGCCTCTAGTGTCAGCAGCTCCCCAACAAGCTTGCCAGCTGAGATTCTCTCCAGTGATCTCCCAGCAAGCCCAGCGTTCCCGAGGCAACTCCCGGTGAGACCTGTTGGCACAGAGGGTTTGGTGGCCTCCACTGTGACCTCTATGAACTTTTACACCATGCAGCAGCTCAGCCACAGTCTCTCCAGTGAGGCTCGAATCTTAGCCCCGCTGAGCACTCTCCCAAATTTATTTTTTTCTGCATTCCTTAGAGTTTTCTTTACCACTTAAGTAGCCACTCCCTGTTACTACTAAACAATTCTGTATATTCTACCTTCTCTGTTGGAATTGCTGTGTGGTTTCTGTCTCCTGCTTGAGCCATGGTGGATACAGCCCTGGAGCTCTTGCACCTATACGCATTCCTGCAAATGCCTGGCAGGGCCCCCACTGGGCCGCTCCTTTCTCCCTCCTTCCTCCCTCATCAGTCTGGTGTCCCCAACAAATCCTTGGGGGCATCTTGAGTCACCTCCTTCTCTTGAATACCCCCCCCATCAGTGGAGCTAATTAGGAACACAGAAACCACTCTAAGTATCTGAAGCAGGAAGGGATTTAATACAGGAACTTTAGTCCTTAAATGCTGGTGTCCTCCTAGCTGTGTCATTGTGGACAAGGAACTTAGCCTCTTGATAACTCCACTTCTACTTCCATAAAGACAGAGATAATGATAGTACCTAACTTACAGACTACTCTGAAAATGAAGTAAAATAATCCCTGAAAAAATTCTCAGTGCCTGTTATATGGTGATAAACCACCATTACTGTTATAGTTATCACTCTCTAAACACTCCCGCACCCATGTGTGTAGCAAAGCCACGGAGTCTATGGTTGAGGCACCCAGGAAGGGGAGAGAACATTTTAGCAGTCAGACATCCATCCCTGGATGAAGTACAGAATATACTGAATCAAAGAAGGGACAAAGGGATAGGGCAAAAAATGTTCAGGATCCAGAGATAAGTTGGCTCAAAGATCTCTGCCTGTCCACAACTTAAACTTCTTTCACTGTGCTGAGCAAAGCTCTCTCCTCCACACACCTCTTGAAATTTTAATTGAAAGTATAGTATATACACGTCTATTTCAGAAAGTCAGAGTACAAAATGGCACACAGTTAAGAATACCATAGGAGGTAGAAGCAAAATATACAGTGAGTGTTTCAATTTTTTAAATCACTACTGTAAAAGACACATTGCCACTAATCCCCTGTAAAATACTTGTCCCACAAACACAAATGTCCCAAAACACACTTGCCCCATCATTTCTGCCACTTTCTGAAGCATTTCTATGTCTAAAGCAGTATCTTTATTTGCACTATCATAGTTGCCTCTATGTTCTGTTTTCAAAACATTTACCTTTCACAGTCATTTTGACTTTGAGAAAGAGCCAGAAGCCACAGTGCCAGGTCCAGTGAGTAAGGAGGAGGACACACTGCAGTGCATTTATGAGCCTTTCTGTTGAATGGTACTTAGCAGCAGCATTCACTGTATTTTTTTTATCACACCTCATAAGGACACTCATGAAAAAAGACTTCCAGAACTGCTTCATAAAGTGGCAAGAATGATGGGATGTGTTTGAAGCAGGGGGAGTACTTTGAGGGGAATCAATAGCAATGTGTCTTTTACTGCAATTATTTCTTTAATTTAAACATTCATCATATATTTCAGTCATGGCTCAGAAGTCCCCCTCCCATCCCATACCCAATCCCTCACCTCAGAGACAGCCATCACAAACTAGTTACTTATGTGTCTCTCCAGACATATCCTACGTACAAGCGAGTATATTCTAATACATATAGTAGGACCATTTTGCTTTTCCAAGTAATAATATATCTTTGAGCGCAAGATACTAGCACTTATGGAGCTACTTTATTTTTTTCCTTTAGTCTCATCCTTTTTAACATTTGTTTAGTATTCTTGACGTAGACTTAGCACCAATCATTAACCAGCTCCCCTCTGCTGGAATTTGTTTCCCATCTCTCATGAGCATAAACGATTCTGTAATAAACTTCTACATGCATATCATTTCTTTTCTTATGAGGAAGAAAACCCACTCAGCTCTTAGAACTGGAGCCCCAGAGACCATCCTTGAGGTGTAGTATGAAAGCACAGGGGCGGAGCAGGGCATGGTGGCACATGCCTGTAATTCCAGCGCTCTGGGAGGCCAAGACAAGAGGACTGCAAGTTCAAGCTCAACCTGGGCAATCCAGTGACAGGAAGACCTGGCTAAAGAAAAAAACAAAACTGTGGTTGTAGCTCAGTGCAAAGGCCCTGGATTTGAGCCCCTGTATTAAAAAAACAAAAAGAAAAACAAAATTAAACTAAACCCAAAAAACCCCACAGGGGCAGGAGAAGGAAACCCTTTGCACCCAGACACAAATCATCTCTTCTCTGTGTGTGACTCAAGTCCCTGCTTATCAGGCAGCAGTAATTGTTTGCCTCACATGGACTTCTGAGAATCAAATGAGAAATCAAATGAGCACAGGAAAGCTCACGAGTGTTTTACTAATAAACAAGACTCCCACTGTTACAGCCAAGCCTCTAATGGATACCTTGCCCTACAACTGTGCCCTTCAGTCTTCCGTGTGGTGGCTGCTGCCCTGGCCCCCCCACTGCCCCTCTAAGGGAAGCTGGCCCACCTGCAACTCCTACCATGGACCACTGAGGCTGCTGCGCACTGTGCCACATGGCCCTGCCTGCTCCCTCCTTCTTCACCACAGCCAGAGCTGGGCTGGGTGCCTTCCATAGGCTGCCCAGTGGCTGGAAAGGGGACTCTGCTGGATCATTCTCATCTCACCCTTGGAGACACTGGAATAACATAAATGACTCTGTTAGGACAAACACAAAGGCATGGAGAGAGCCACATGGTCGTGGCCAGGGCTACAGGGACCCCTCAAAGCTGGGGTTACAAGTAAGCTAAAACTGGAGAAGGTGGAAACCTCAAACACCTCAGCTACAAAGGGAGAGATCTCTCCGAGGAGTGAGAAGACACAGAACCAGAAGCCCCAAATTGGCTACATCACGGCAGTGACAAAGTACCTGGGAAGGGGCACCAGCCCTGGCTCCTGGTCCCTGGAATTTCCCAGAATCCAGCACAGCTCCTACAGGGCTGACTCATCCCATGTCACTGCTGCCAGGCACCCATGAATCTCATCTCCATCACTCCCTGTCCCTTCTCTGAGCTCAGTGGAGGGGGAGAAGGCTCTATTCACACTGTCACAAGGGTAAACCAACTGAGGTTCATAAGACCAAGCTCCCAACTCCCTGAGGAGCTCCCAGAGGACAGGTTTGTGATTGTGCTATCTTGGGAGAGGGGAACGAGAATCTTAGACTCTTTCTCTTTGCTTACTGAATTTATATAGCCTCCTAGGGAAAGGGCAGGGTGGAGGGCAGACAGCAGGAATGGAAAAAAAATGGATAATGATTAGAAGTCGAGACTTTGCCCAAGCTGATCCTTCCCTCTTGTTCAAATCCCATCTACACTTCGTGTCACCTCTTCCAACAAACCCACCCACCCAGCTCTTCCAGCCACATTATCACTCACTTCTTGCCTTCTTTGCTACTTTGTCTAACTGGCCCCAGATCTGTCCCTTGTATCTGCACCTTCTATCCTATGTCTTTGCAGTTCCCCCAACTAAAGGAACAGAGTATATCTCCCCATCTTTTAACTTTGGGTTTGGCTATATGACTGGTTTGGGCCAACAGTATAAGGTGGAAGTGATGGTGTGCCCATCCCACGCCTCTTCTGCTTCATCCCATGCCATGGAAAGATCATGCCCAGGCTTGCCCACTGTTCCCCCAAAGACGACAAGTGACACAAGGGACAAAACTGCCTCAGTCGAGCCCCACCCAGCTGAGTCCCACCTTGATCAGCCAACCTTGAGATTTCTGAACTATAGAAATGTTTATTATTGTATCCCATTGAGATTTTATGGTTATTTGATATACAGCTGATACAACTACCCTTGGCACTTGCTGTACATTTCAGTACTTGGTTTTTAATAGCAGAAGATTATTTAATCATACAAAATTGTTTTCTTTGAGTAGGTTTCTCCTAGATATGACTACCAGATTTGACAAGTAATAAATACAGGGTTCCCAGTTAAAACTGAATTTCAGATAAACAATGAAAAAAATTTAGAAAAGTGTCCTGTGCAATTTCAAAAACATATTTATACTAAAAATTATTTATCTAAAAGTCAAACTTAACTGGGCACTCTGTATGTATCTGACAAGCCTACCCCATGCATGAGGCAGGATAGATATCTCACACTGTCTCTACTGCAGTGCTGGGAGAGGAAAGTTATGGTTCAGTTAAAGAACTGCTAGAAGCACAAAGGGCAGGGCTGGGGATTTAGCTCAGTGGTTCCTCTGCCTGCTTCACAAGCACAAGGTCCCGAGTTCGATCCCTGGTACCCCCCCAAAAAACACAAAAGTGTGGAGTACATTCTTCTCTCCATGATGCATCCACCCCTTGTAACAGTGATGGTTACCATTGGCTTAGTTCCTTTATGGAAGAGTGTGGGCTTAACACACCATCTTATTTTCACATCAGAGCTGCCATATAGGGAGGTAGCTAAGTCATTATCTCCATTCACAAACCAGGGTCCTGAGTATCAGACAGGTTGGAATAACTTTCCCTTGATTACACAGCTAGGGGGAGCAGCAGAGCTAGAGTTCAAAGGCAGGCCTTTCTCTTTCCATAATGCGACCCTGCCTCCAACTACCACAAGTGTTCTGTTGTGGTTGTCCCAAAACTGGAGAGGCCAAAGCATACATCCTGGCCTTCCAGTCTTTTTGTCACTCTCCAATCCATTCTATCCATCTGTATGTGTGAATAACATAGGTCAAATTCATTTTCTGCTGCTACTATAACAAAGTACCGTAGACTGGGTTGCTTGAGCAATAGACATTTATATTCTCAGTTCTGGAGGCTGGACATGGAGACCAACATGTTGGTGGGTGTCATGGCTTGGATCTAGATGTCCCCCCAAATCTTCAAGCAGGCATAGGTGGGGAGTTTCAAAGGTGGCTGGATTATAGTGTGTGATGCTGGGACTAAGCATGTGGGGCTGGGATTAAGGGGGTAGATAATGGAAGCCCATGGGCATGGGTAGCACCAATCAACAGGCTTACAGCCTGTATGGAATATGAAGGGAGAGAGGGAAGCCAGGGTTGATGCTGCTTTCTGCCTGCCACGGCAGGAACTGTTTCTCCTCTGTGATGCCCCTCTGCCATGCCACCTTGCCTTGGAACCAGCCAACTATCAATGAAAAACTTCAACAAAATGTGAGCTGAAACAAACCTTTCCTCCTTTAACTTGTGTCAGGTAGTTTTTCCCAATAATGAGAAAAGTAACTAAGACAATGCAGTTGGTTCCTTCAGAGGTTGGTGAGAGAAGGATCTGCTCCAGGCCTGCGATGGTCAATTTTGTGTCAACTTAACTGGGCCATGGGATGCCCAGGATCCAGGTAAACATTATTTCTGGATGTATCTTTCAGGATGTTTCTAGAAGAGTTTAGCATTGGAATTCATGTACTTGGAAAACGCAACGGCCCTCCCCAGTGTGGGTGGGTCTCATCCAATCCATTGAGGCCTTGAATCAGGGGGAAGGCTAAATTGGCTCTCAGCCTGCCTTGCTGAGCTGATTCATGGGTCCTCTCCTGCCTTGGACTGGGGCTTGCACCACAGGTACTCCTGGTTCTCAGGCCTGTGGACTTGGGCTAGAATGAATTCACATGGCCCCTTTCCTGAACTCCAGTTTATAGACAGGAGCTTGTGAAGCCTTTCAGCCTCCATGATTTCATGAGCCAATTCTCATAATAAATCTCATTTATCTATTTCTTATTGCTTCCGTTTCTCAGGAGGACCATAATACAAGGCCATCATCTCCTGTCTGTACATATCTGTGTGCAAATTTCCTCTTCTTAGAAGGACATCAGTAATATTGGATTAGGATCCACACTAATGACCTCATTTTAACATAATCACTTCTATAAAGATCCTATTTCCAAATAAAGCCACATTCTGAAGAACTGGGGATTAGGACTTCAACATAGGAAGAGAGGGGGTGGCTGATTCAGTCATAACAAGGTTTATAGAGCTAATTGTGAGTCATTTCAATATAATCTGCATTTAAAAGAACCCAAGGGAATGGATCTTATATGGTGGGATTCTGAATTTCAAGTGAAAGTGTGGTTTTCAAGCAGTCCTTAGGGATGAGAAAGGTTCATCTCACAGTCCAATAGTACTTCAAAGATGTGTGTCACACCCTCTATCAGAGAGACCCTAGCAACTGGCAGAATGCAGGTGATTATGAGGACAGGGCATTGTGACAGCAGACAGGCTGTGAAATCTGATGAAGTCAAACATTACTGCCTCAAAAGATGGCCTCTGGCCCAGGTTGGCCACACTGTGGATTCCTGGATGGCAACAGAGGACAGGGAGGTGATGGAAGCCCGGGAAGCAGGAGAAAGTTGTCCCACCTCCAAGCTGGTGCCTGCTGACTCCACATGTGAAGGGAAGCCGAGGGCCTTGTTGGTAAGAGGCAGCCCCATCACTGCCCCCAGCCTTTCCCCAGGGCAACAAAGAGCACCAGGGATGTGTGGTAGGAGCTGAGTGCTATGAGACTCAGAGAGATGCCAAGGAGAGCAGGACCAGCACCCCGTTCCCTAAACTAACACCCAGCTGTCACCAGGGGCCAGGGGCCTTGCACATGCATGTAAGATTACTTGAAGCTGGCTTTGGCCTCACTACCCTGCCCCACCATCTGAGGCCCTTTCCTCCCCCATGGATAGGAATCCCCTCTGATACCCTTTTTGTTGGTTCCTACATGTTTAGGTTCTTCCAACACAGACCCTAGATTTCTTCTTCTCTCCATTGCCTCTGTATCTTACAGTTAGCTAGAGTGGGGCCTTAAGAATGTGATTTGAAAATCGACAGAAAGACAGATCTCTCCTTCTACCTCAATCCCCAGCTTGTGACTGTAGATGCACCCTTTTGTGGTAGCTGGCATTCTCCTCTAGCCCAGGAGGCTGGTAACTTGGCCAAGTGCACTTCCAGCAAGACCCCAGGGCTGGATCTTCACAGTCCAGGACATTTTCCAACACCCCAGTCCACTGTGCCTGGGAGCTCTGGGGAGCAGTGGGGTCAGGGCTGCCCCATACTGACTCCCCTCCACGTGCCCCAGGAGGTAGAGTCCCCGAAACCGGACTCATCCTACAACTACCTGGAGGAGATGGACACCGGCGAGGACAGAGGCTGCCCGCGACTCCCCAAGTCCGGCCCCACCACCACGGGCCAGGCAGGAGATGCACCTGAGCCCACCGAACTGCCCCCAACCTCAGGGACGGAACCCATAGAGTCAGTGGAGCTGGAGAGGATGCGCATGGACTTTGAGCTGGTGCGGCTCAAGCACCTGCACGAGGAGAACGAGCGGCAGCGGCAGCACGAGGCTGTGATGGCGCAGCTGCAGCAGCAGAGGGCGTCCCGCCAGGTGGGTGAGGCACGGCCCCACCTTCCTAGAGCTCCCAAGTCAAGCCGAGGTCCGCCTGTCTAGGCCAGAGGTCAGGATCCACTCACCTTTCCAATAGCTTAGGGGGAGTCTCCACCATTCTCAAACCCTCTGTGTGTCTCACAGGAGTCGTCCTGAGTCTACCCCTGCAACCTGGTCAGTGGGTGCTACAACCATCGCCTCCCTGACCAGAGCTGCCTTTGCTCTGTTGGACCACACTGCTTGGTAGTGGACACAAACAGCTGTCTTTTCACAAGAAGCGTACCCTCAACCCCCATGCATACTAAACAGGGATAACAACACCCACTTGAAAGTTGGGTGTGATGACGCACACCTGCAATCCCAGCACCCAGGAGGATCACTGTTTGAGACCAGCCTGGGCTACACAGAGTTCAAGGCCAGCCTGAACTACACAATGAGACCCTGTCTCAAACAAACGAATGCCTACTTGAGGCGGAATGGGATGTGGAATGCTCATCCCCGCGGGTAGGCCATCAAACAATCATGAAAGATATGACGGTTGAAAGGACTGTTTCCTAGGCTTTAAATTTGGACAGTTTTGAGTTAACATCCTAGCTCTACTCTGGCTTAACCTTGGGCCAGTTACTGACCTCTGAGTCCTGGTTTGCTCATACCTACCTCATACAGTCACTGTGAGGTCACATGAGAGAATGCATATAAAGCTCTTTGCAGCAAGCCCAGTACATTAGGTAAGCACTCAATAAATGTTAGCTATTCCCATTTTTATGTACTCAGTGCAATTCACTTCTTGACCCAAATGCAGCAAGTTACATTCATCAGTTTTTAATTTTATTGGATGTAATATATTAGCTCTGCTTCCCAGCTCTGAGTCATCCTCAGTTCTGAGAAGTTTGCCGTCCATCTTTATCCAAGCCATTGCCAGAATTGTTGAGAAGGATATGACCCAAAGTAACTGCCACTGAAAGATCACACTACAGGTTAGCAATGTTCCATTAATCAACGTTCCAGAGTTACCTTTTATGTAGCTCACATTTCTGCAGCTTGGTCAAAACACTATCCTGAGATACGTTGTCAAGTGGTTTCCCAGAATTAAGATATTAATTACCTATAGCATTTCTCCTCTTGACTGGTCAATTTGTTGTTTTTTTTAAGAAAATGGTGCCCTGCTAGAGGGATGATGCAGGTAAAGGTCTAGAAAGCAATGAGTTTCCTCTGTGTCCTAGTGATCTTACTAGAAATTTCTTCATGTATTTCTCCCTCTTCTTCCTCATGATCTTGTGAAGGGAGCACTATTACTTTTTTCCTTAGGTGAGGACAATAACCTGCCCAAGGTCTCATTCAGGAAGGGACCGAGCAGGACTGAATGCAGATCTCTCTGACTCCAGCCCTGGTGTTGCCAGCTCCACTGTCTTCTTTCCCCCACAGTTCTCAGGTGGCCTCCAGGACCTCTTGCTGCCCCAGAACCAGTTTGCCATGTTCCTGTTCTGCTTCATCTTTGTACACGTAATCTATGTCACCAAGGAGATGGTCTTCTTCCTCTTCTCCAGGCACTACCTGTTCTGCATTGTGGCCATTTTGCTGGGTTTGATTAAAGCTTTATGGTCCTACTTCCAAGTGCCTTTGCTTTCTCCATCACTGGGAACCCCATGCTGGAGTGTCATTAGGACTGATCCAGCCTCCCTGGCTCCTCCTTACCTCACATGGTGCCTCCCTCCGATTAAAGCCTCCTCTTCAGCAAAGCTCTGCCATCAGCCATGAACCCCAGAATGTGAGGGAATACGTCGAGGTCCCTTGTACCACGCCTGCCTTGTTACTGTGGATGACTGTGCTTTATCCTGGCAGGAGGATTTCAGGAGGTATCCATAGGGAGAAAAGGTTCAGCAAGCCTTTTCAGAATTATAGAATCACTCCATGACCAATCTGGCTTGGGTTCTACTACATCTATGCACATTCATAGATTTTCTCTGAGGTGTGAGGAATTTGTAGCAGCATGGAAGATAGCTCCTCCCACCAAAGATGTCCATGTCCCCACGCCCAGAATCAGGAATATGTTCCCTTACATGGCAACAGGAACTTTAAGATGCGATTAAACACATTCAGATGGGAAGACGATCCTGGATTACCCAGGTGGCCGAGTATAATGACAAGTACTTATAAAGGGGGTGGGCAGGATGGTGAAGCAGGGAGTAGCCACGGAAGCAGAGGTCAGAGTGATGCAGGGCCACGAGTCAAGGAATTCGTAGTTTATGAGGCTGGAAAAGGCAAGAGTCTGGATCCTCTCCAGAGCCTCCAGAAGGAACCAGCCCTGTCAACCCATTTTAGGCTTCCGACCTCTAGATCTGTAAGAGAATAAATGTGGGTGGGGGGGGTTGGGGTTTTTTTGTTTTTTTCCGGTACTGGGGATCGAACTCGGGTCCTTGCGCTTGCACAGCAGGAGGCAAAACCACTGAGCTAAATCCCCGGCCCAAATGTGTTGTTTTAAGCTGCCACATTCATAATAATTTGTTACAGCAGCAACAGGAAACTCATACAGGAACCAAGACTCCCTAGCTCCTTCCAGCTACACGTCAGAAGGTCTTCACCAGGCCACTGGCCAGGTCTGCTGACCACTGGCCCAAGCAGAGCAGTACGCAGCTGGCCATGCTCCCTGGTGCCTGCCTTCAGTCAATGTCTGGTTTAAAAGGAGAGATACAAGCCAGGTGTGTGAGTGCATGCCTATAATCCCAGCACACTTGGAAGCCCAACCTGGGCAACTTAGTAATTTAGGGAGACCTTGTCTCCAAAAAAAAATCAAAGGTTGGAGATGTAGCTCAGTGAGTTCCTGGGTTCAGTCCCCAGTTCTGCCAAAAGGAAGAGCTGCTGGTGCCTCAGGAAGCTCAAATAGGCATCTTACAATCTGGTGGGAAGGGGTGGCTCTGCCAGGAAGCAGCAGCGCATCCCTGGGTAAAACAGGTGGCAAAAACCCTGAGGAGCATAAAACACAAGAATTAAGCACCTAACTGGACCCAGAGAAAGTCATCAATGCTACTCTACTGGGAAAGTCAGAGGAGGAAAATACACACACACCACACACACACCCTAACCCTTACACACACACAGCTCTCCCCATGCCCACCTACTAGCCCAAGCATGCAAAAATGCAAAAAAGCTAACCCAGAAACAAGTATGCAGACTTACAAACACAGGCACAAAGCAATAAATGGTTGTCCATAACAGATATGTTCACAATCTCCAAGTACACACATGCAACAACCAAAGAAACAGACAGTGAACACTAAAGGGCTCAGGAAGAGGCAAAACATGGAGTTCTCTTCGGAGTACAGGCAACAAAAGAGTTCAAGTCCCTGCTACCAGCTCCCAACTCCTTCTCCAACCCCACCCCACAGACTGTCCTCAGCTCTGGTACCACCAGCCTGGCCCAGATGGCTTCTGGCCGGGGCACAGGAGGCTCCACGGGGTGATAACACAGGGTACTGAATGTGGCCAGGCCAGCGTGCTCTCCACCCGCTGTGTATCAGCTCCTCCAATCTCCCAGCCTAGGCTCTGTCCTAAGAGGGATGAAAGGGTATGTTTCCGTCAGGTTGTATTCTCAGTGAAAGCTTGTAAAACAAGGGAGGATGCCTTGGGACTTCACTGCCAGCTCACATTAGCATGCCATTTAAGTCCGAGGTGAGTTCTTATTTTCCATCCAATGCAATGCATCCACCCCCATTTAAAGCTTGTGTGAGGGGTGCTTAACTCAGATGTGGTAAAACTGTCACTTCTCATTAAACTTTCAAGAATTTTTTGCCCTGGGTTATTTCTCAAAATCATTTTATTCAATTCAATTTTGGCAGCGGACTGAGGTGAGAGAGAAAGATCAACAGGATAGCACAATGTTTAGGGACCACCTGTTGACCTGGTTATTGCAGACAGATGTAGGAATGTGTAAAACAAAACAGAAAAACCAAGAGCTATAAGGTCATTTAGTCAATATCGTTGTTGCCAGGTAAAAGTGGATTTAGTTAACTCCCTTGAGTAGTTAGCAAGGCATCTCATACCCTTAGCCATGGACATGAGCTCTCCCCTCTCCCCTCCTACTATGCTTCAAGGCTGAAGCCAAGAGTCTGAGAACAACCTTCTAGGAAAATGAGAACAATCTGGGTCACTCCCTAAATAGTACAAGTCTCCTGGTTGAAATGCAAAGCAGAAAATCAGAAGGGAAGGAGCTGCAAGGATAAGAAAAGGCCCAGCAATGATGGCCAACCAGGCAACACTTCAACCTCTTGAGCACTTCGCTCATGCTTCTGGAGCCCGTTGTGCCCAAACCCTGGGGATCGGAACATCTATTATCCCTTCACAGAGGAGGGGCCTGAGGTTCAGAGTCTGACTCCAGAGCACATGTGCTTTCCATGCTCCCAAGACCTTGCCTGGGAGGATCTCACAATCTTAACACACAGGAAGGTGTAAACGAACTGTCAGCATATGGACCTCAGCTGTGAAGAAGGTCACGGGAGGAGATGCCCTGCAGGGGAGGATTTCTTAGAAAAGCAGCCTGCAAGGATTTCTGAGCCTCAAACAGGTGCAAATGAGGAGGAATGACGTGCACAAAGATGGGGCGAGAACATAGTCTGCACTCAGAAGAGAAGGGTCGTCTTTGCTCCAGGGAGTGATGTAATGGTAAGAGGCCTGGAAAACTGATTTGGGGCCTAGTTTTATAGAGCTTTGAATGTTGGTCTGGGGAAGATGAACTTAATCCCTTGGGAAATCAGTAATCACTGAAGATTGTAGAGTGGGATAATGACCAAAAAGACCTCCCTAACTCTTTCCTCTCTAACTTCTGGAGACTGTTCTTGCCTTGACTTTTCCTTCCCATTTCCAATCTAGAAACATTTTTACCGAGGATTGCATTCCACTGTAAAAGAAACCCAGCTGTGGTAGCTTACCCACGTAGAGGTTTGGGTTTCTTACATACCAAGAAGTTGCAGGTATCAGTATTGGCTGGCGAAACTTCTTGGAAGTCACACAGCACTCAGGCTGCTCCTTGTTTCACCATCCCTGGCACATGTCTTTTATCCACATCTGACAGCTTTCAGCCTTATTATCTCAAGATGGCGCCCACAGCCCCACATACCCTGTCCCACAATCCGAAGTCAGGGCAGGGAGGGGAGAAATTCAGCTGCCTTTTAAAGGCTTTCCAAGGAGTCACACCCAAAGACTTTTGCTTGCACCTCATTGGTCAGACTGGGTCACGTGGCTATTTCTAGCCCCTGGGCTTCAGGGTTGGTGAGGTTTTGCCTGGGCACTGCTGCAGCCTTAAACAAAATTAGGATTCTGATAGTATAGAATAGGGAAGATATTGAGTATGCAAATAACTGCCCACCATCCTTACTTTCATTTTTTTTAAATTGTTTTTTGAGACAGGGTCTTACTAGGTACACCAGGACAGCCTTGAACTCACTATGTAGCCCATGCAGGCCTCAAATATACAATCCTCCTGCCTCAGCCTCCTAGCTAAGACCCAGCCCCACTTGCTTCCCAAGCTGCTGAGCTACAGGCCATTGGTGTTGAGACAAGCAGTGGAGCACAGCTGTTGCCAGTCTGGGCCTGGCCACAGCTGCACCTGCCATGGGGAAAGTACCACATGTCACAATTCTGTACCACAGGGGAAGGGCATGGGCCCAGAGTTGCCCTGCCTGCATCCCTCCTGACCTCTGTCTGTGGCCTCTTGACCTCCACTGCCAGGGCAGAGCCTTATCTGGAATGGAAGTGCCCCTCTCTTTTCTGGGCAACCTCACCTAGCTGCAAGAGGAGGCAAGTTGGTGTCTAGAGCCTCCCCTGCCCCATCTCGTCCTGCTCCCAGATCCCATAGATCAGCCCAGTGCCAGTCAGCATCTGCTCAGCCTCCCAATGCCCCGCAGCTAAAGACTGTGTACCAAACGGGACACATTACAGAGGTGCACACAGCTTTGGCCCAAGTAAGGAAGCACTGGTAGTAAGACATCAGGCAGGCATACAGAGAAAACACAAATCCTACCTGTTCCCCAAATTCAGCGCATAGGTTCGCTGCCCCCTGCCAAGGACGGGCTGGAGTGGGGAGACTGCTGGCATCACAGGAGAGCAGGGGGAACAGTCTGGGTTCAGTTTAGCAGTGGCCTTAAGCAAGTCAGTCAAGATTTCTAAGCTTCCCTCATTTGGATGACTGGTAAATTACTTACAATCTGATTGGTGCAAAATAAAAAAAGATTAAAGCCCAGGGTCTAACTTAAAGAGACTGGTGTCTGGAGGTGAGTTGCTCATCTTCAAATGCCCCAGGTGATCCTAATGTGCAGCAATATTGAAAATTCTTGATAATTCTTGCTCCTTAACACAAAGTATGTAGACCTGCAGCATTGAGTAAGCCTCTCAGGAATGCAGTGTCCCAAGCCTCCCCCCAAATCAGGGTTTTGACAAAGTCCCCAGCAATTGATTGCTAAGCACTTTCAGTGTGGGTTGCCTGCTCTGATGAGGCTCAGCCTAGTCCTCTGCTGTGCTGGTCCTGTCCTTGGCCTGCAGGGCCTTCCAGGGGGATGAGGGGCAAGGCAAAGAAGGAGAATGGAAGAAGATAGAGTTTGGTGCCTCAGAAGTGCTCTGGGAGTCCCCATCAACATCTGGCACAGGTGAGGGGTGGCAGGTGCTTGCTGTGTGACATCAGGAGGTAGTGCCTGCCCCTCCTCCCTCTCTGCTCTTTCCCCAGTCCTTGCTCTGGGCTTCTGAGAAACCAAGTGATTTTGCCCAGCACCCCAGGAATCACCAGAAAGTTCTGGAATCCCCCTAGGCCTACATGTGCCTCTCTCCCTTGTTTGATCTGGCTTCTGCGTGTGGCTTGGGGGATTCTGGTTCATGTACATTCATCCATTATTTAAAGGTTGCCGCTGTTCCTTCAGAAAGGCTGAGCATGATTAAAAGGTGGGATTTTTCCACGAGGCATGATAGAAAAGCCCCGACTCCCACATTTTAAAGCTGTTTTGGCTAAGCCTTGTTGCATAATTTAAAGTCTGTGACTTATTTAGATTTAATTAGCCAGAGGGGCAGCAGCTGCAGGTTCATTAGTCTGTATCAAGTGCCCTCCGAGGGCTCTGGGCTGTAGGAGTGAAGTGGGGCCTGGGCCTCAGCAGGGGAGGGTGTTACAGGGGTCAGGAGGTGGCCAACTCTGTTTCTCAGAGAGCAAAGGGTGGCATCTAAGGGCCTGGGTTCAAAAGGCACCCATTCGGAGGTGGCAGCCTCTCACCAGGATATAGTGACAATTAGTGCAACAATAAGGGGAAAACCCAGGGAAAATGCAGATAACACACAGATGAGCAGGACTAATGGAGGATGAGTAGGGACAGCAAAGTGATCCCCACCTGAGTTTAAGCTGGAGCGGTAAGAGGACCCGTTCCAGTGCAAAAGGACAACACAGGGATGTTCAAAGCTACGAAGAGTTAACTGTCCTGTTAAAAAAAAAAACAAAAAACAAACTATCAAGAATTCCAAGATGGTGACAGCAGAGCATCAAACCAAGCACAGGCCCTTACCCCACATGGTGGAATGCCTGTGCAGCCAGCCCTGGAAGGTGGATGAAGGGGGCCCTGCTGTCAGAGGCTTCTGTGGTGCCTCTCAAAACTGCCCTTTCATCCACCCCAGGAGCAGGAGAGAGGGAGAAGGCTCTGCAAATTTTGAAGGAGGTGGGGACTGTGGGAGTGGCTCAAGGATGGAGGATGCCAAGTGGGGTGGCCTGGGATGTGGGCAAAGCCCCTCTCAGCAAGCAGCCCCTGGACACTTCCCAGCCCAGGGGGCTGTGTCTGCCTGGGCAAAAGGCACCTCTTAGTGAGCAGATCATGCTCTGGGCTCCTAGAAACCTTGAAAGCTCCAGCTTGATAGCATTTCCTGTCCCTCCTGGCTTCTATCCTTTGCCCCATTCAGATGACCATTTTCACCTGGGCTGGAAAATCCAAAAGTTCGAGAAAGAAACTACACTTTTTACCCTCTTGAACCTTTTACATCAAATGACACAGTCACTTTGCCTCAAACTTTTCATCAAAGGGGCCTTTGTAAGGTCCTGGGGCCCTGGAAGGCAGCCACCAGGAAGCCGTGCAGAACTGCTGAGCAAAAGGACTATGGTGGAGAAGGTGGGGTGGGTGTCAGGAGCTTCCCTCCACCCCAGCACAACTCAGAGCCTGACACTTGGTGCCATGTGGCAGCTCATTTCTGGGCCCCCCGGCCTCAAGTCCTGGAGGTGCCAGGTGGCTACAGGGACCACCCCCTTTCTGGAGGCCAGCGAGCCCACAGGAGCCACATGAGCGCTTACATGCGTCCAAGAATGAAAGCAAGTCAGCAACAGGTGACCTGAGAAAGAGCCTTCAAGCTCAGGGACTCTGTGAGGCTCCCTGCAAGGGGAGAGAGTAGCTCATCTTTTTTTTTTTTTGGTACTGGGGATCAAACTCAGGTCCTTGCGCTTGCACAGCAGGCGGTTAAACCACTGAGCTAAATCCCCTGCAGAAACCCACAGTGTGCTCTGCCCTGTCCGGTGTACTCTGTGTCATCTGTTTCATCCCATGGCCACCCCAAGAGGAAGCACTATGACCATTCCTAATGTATTGTCTGCTTGGGCCACTGCAAAAAATACTACAGACTGGCAGCTTAAATGACATTTGTTTTCACATTGTTCTGGAGGGTGGAAGTCCAAGATCAAGGTGTGGGAATGGATGTTTTCGTCTGAGGCTTCCCTCCCGGACTTGCAGGTGGCCACCTTCTTGCTGTGTCCTCACATGGTCTTTCCTCTGTGTGTGTAGCCTTGGGTGTCTTCTCTATCCAAACTTCTTCCTCTCAGAAGGAGACAAGTCAGATTTGGATTAAGGCCTCATTTCAATCACTTCTTTAAAGGGCCTGTTTCCAAATAAAGTCATGTTTTGCAGTATTGGGCTTTGGGGGCTCAACATGTGAGTTTAGGGGTAACACAATTCGACCCAGATCAGAAAACAGGAGGGTCAGGAACTGCTTACTCAGCCCAAAACTGGCAGAGATCAAGTATGGCAAGGAGCCAAAAGTTAATTTAAAGCAAACAAAGAAATCTGCTGTCCTGTCAATGTGGGTTTGTGAACAAAGTTACATGGCTGCCTTCATCACATACGTGAAGAAAACTGTAACTGTATTTCAGGTGGTGATATGAGGCCCCATGATGCATCTCCAAGCGTATGCCTAGGGGCAGCAGTTTCAAAGTTTTTCTGCTCTGAGCCTCACTTTTTGTGCTAACTATTCTCCCACTTCCTCTCCCCCAAGGCTAAGGAGGAACATGTCCTTGAGATGGGATGGAAAGAAGTCCTCACTCATGGGCACACCTGCCACTTTCCTGGAGTAGCAGGAAAGCCAGGCTCAAAGGTCTGGTCTGCTTCCCCTGAACCCCAGCCCACAACCTCTGCAAGGTCTCCAGTCAGGGCAGTGACTCTGTAGCTGCATCCCAGGGTCTTCCTTCCCTCTACAATCAGTCATGCCTAGCTCCTTTCTGAAGATCAGGATGCCATGCCCATTCTTAGACAGGTATGTTACAAGCAGGTGTGTAACAGGAGGAGGTTGGAATAAGAACATCTCAGAGTTCGCTCTTTGACTAACCCTTCTAGCAATTTCTGTATCCTCACACACACAAATCCACTGCTATCTGAGCCAGCCTGAGTTAATTCCTAGAAAATGATACGATTTGATCAGAAGCCTCTGGAAGCACTGGTGGTGGCTGATGTCAGGTTAACTTCCAAGGAACTCCAGAAGACCACCCCAAGCAAGCCCTACATGCGATGGCATAGTCCTGGTTGCTAGGACAGTTAGGGCAACGTCAGACACACCAATGCCAGGAGGGTCCAGGCAATTCAGGTAGATGAAGGAAGCTGGCCATGTGTGGCTGGCAGGAGGTGAAGAACCAGGAAACAGGCAGCCCCTCCTCCCTCCCTCCTCCCACCTCACCACGCAGAGCTGCGGCCCAGTGTCCAAGTCGAGGGCAGCTGGAAATGCAGACTTTCATGTCAGACGTGCTGACTTTTAAATGGAGGTTCAATTTTCTTTAACCACTCTTTGGAGTTAACAGAAGTCTCTATTGCCACCAGCTCACAATCTCTGAACTTGAGATATCTTTTCCTTTATGATAGAATCTCTGGTTTGCTCAGAGACATGCTGGGGGATTTCTTTAAACAGAAAACACTCCTAGTACAAAAATAGAATGTGATTCACTCCCTAACAATGTTGAAGTACTGAAGCAGCAGTAAGGTATGCTTCTTCCCTTTCCAAATTGCCTCACCTTGAGGTGTTCCAAGAGATAGCTCTCTTAATGCATTTAAATCAGGTTAGAGTAGAAAAAATCTGATTTGCATACAACTTCTTGAAGGGAGGTGAGAATTCAGCTAAAGCCTAGATCAAGATTAAGGACAGCTTAAAGTGGAGAGAGGCTTGGGAGAGGGAAATGAAGTGCGGGGGAGGTATTAGGGGTGGAGGGCAAAAGGCAGGTGAAGCTGGGTGTCCCAGCTGAGTGACATGGGAAGAGGCTGGCAACTACTCTGTGAAGTTGGTCAGACAAAGACTGGGGGGGGTGGGGGCCTGGGGACCAGAGAATGCTGGAGAGGGGAAGAGGAGGAAGGAGCATCATTAGTTGCCATGGTAACAAAGGAACAAGGAAAGTGGGAGAAAGAGTGAAGGGGGATTTCGGGGAAGAGCTATATTGTGTGGCTGCCTACAACAAACTGTCTCCTCTCTACGTGGGCACTGCTGTCCAGGATTCTGTGGCCCCTCTGATACCTCCCCCACCCAACGCTGATCATCCCGGGCCCAGGTCAATTACTTTGAAATTAAGTCAGAGTCATTAGATCTTACAGATGCACAGGACACAGGAGAACCTTGAGCCCCTGGGTCTCCAAAAGGCCTCTGGGATTTAAAATATTGTCTCCCTAGATCATTCTCAAAGCGGGTGGGGGTCGAGAGATGGAGGACATAGGAAGGGAGGGAAGGGATAGGGATGCAGAAAGGAACTGCGATGTGTTATGTACCTGTACCAGCTCTACCCAAGAAAAGTAAACCTTATGTACTGCAACCATGTACCCGAAAAAGGAAGGGATTGAGAGACTGGTGGAGGTGGGAGGAAGGGAAAGGAGATGAGAAAAGGAATTCAGATGTGTTGTGTACATGTACCAACTTACCACAAGGATTGTCAACATTATGTACTACACATAACATAACATTTTTAAAAACTAAACAAAAAAATTTTCTCCCCATCCTACCATAAGCCTATGATTCTACCATTAAGGAAATATTTCTTGGCCTAAGGCTTTATTGGTATTTAATTATAAATCCTCTTAGGAGATTTAATATCTTAGCTGCCAAATTTTAGACTCTCATAAATATCACCATATGTAGCAGGGATCCCACTTCGGCCAGGCTCAGGCATATCCAAATAGGTAAGAGAAACCAGTGAGGAAGACCCCAGACAGACCATTTCCTGAAATGAGTCCAGTGACATCTGCTGCGTGTGTCCAGTGTTTATTTTCCCTTGTATTTCTTTGGGGGAGCTCCCTCTTCCTCAGAGAGTCCACCAGGTCCTGGTGAGCTGACTCCCAGGCAAGTGGAAGGTCCAGGACACAAACCTGGACAATCAGAACATTCTTATCTAATGGCTAAAATGTTTGATTCTTGTGCCAGCCCCTGACCTAAGCCTGACCAATGAGTCTCAAACCTAGGACTTCTGCTGGAACTCTTGAGAATGATAATCCCTGTAAGGTCCCTCTTGTCCAGATGTGAGGCCAGTACTGCCTCCCTGAGTGGCACCAGCTGCTGAGCCTCACCCCTCACCCTCCCGAAGGCCCAGTGGCTGCTGCCACTCAGGGAGGCAGTACTGCCTTTATACATGGGCAAAAGGGACCTTACTCTGGGCCAGCACTTTGAGAGGACTCTACTCGTGCTTTCTTCTAGTGTCACTTTTCCCAAGGGTAAGGGACCGAGAGGACCCAGTGGATGTACTCATACATGCTCACATTTCCTTCTTCCTAGCCTATACCCTGGGTGCACAGAGCCCTGGACTTCCTTGTGCAAAATGCTTAGATCCTACTTCTAGAATTGCAGGCCTCTTCCCCAGCCCACCCTAAGGCAAGCTGAATGGCTGGTGAGTAGACAAGTGGTGAGATTGAAACACAGAAGCGTGTGCTGCAGGGGCTTGTCTCAGGCCCCCTCAGCGGTCACACCAGAGCGGGGGTGAGAGGACAAGACAGGCAGCCCATGCGGTGTGAGTGCAAGGGGTTCTCGAGTCAGCTCTCCCCACAACCATGTTCCAGAACAGCAATCTGAGGAGGGTGAGAATTCTACATTCAAACTTGACCTTCCAGGCCGTTACTAAGGCTTACTTGTCAAGCTAGGAGGCTAGAACACAGCTGCAACAGACTTAGACACATGGTCCATGGACCTCTTGTCCCAAGGCCCACAAATGTTAGCAGCTCCCTTGCCAGTGGGTGCTCCTTAGGAGGGGAGAAATCTATCTGAGATTTTCTTTCTAGTGAGTCATGGTGTGAGGTTTTCTCAGGCTACATTTACAGATCTGGGAAGCACAGTTCACAGATTCCTTGTTCCAGGCTAAAGAGAAAGCTGACACATGCTGCCTGCTGCCTTGCAGTTTAATGATTTCTCTCAATGTGGTCTCCTCAGCTCACCCCAAAGATTTAGGCATGTAGGGAGGCTCAGGCTGGAGACAGGGTGGTTCATGGCCATACTGAGGAATTCTTTATCTGTCAGGCTCTCTTAATTGTTTTTTTGTTTTTGTTTTTTGTTGTTGTTTTTTTAGGATGTAATGTCATAGATTCCAGCAGTAGCTTATGAGGAACATCTGAGGACAGGCCTTGGGGCAAGCCAGAGCTCATCCTTCTACCTCTCCTCTGAGTGTCCCTAAACCCTAGGGAATGTGTCGTTAGTGCCCTTGGGGATGGAGACCTGCAAGGCACATGGTCTGGCCTCTGAGCAGTTGCCATCTGGTTGAGGAATGAACAATAATATTGAAGTCATTAAAACACAATGGTAAAACACATGCACATATATACCCCACAGTGTAACTTAAAGTACAACATAAAGAATTTTCAAGGCTAGAGACCATCTAGTCCAGAGTTTCCCAACCTTGGCATGAATGACACTTTATGGCCAGATGATTGGGCGGGGCGGGGGGGGGGGCGTCTTATGCATTGGATGAACCCTGTCTCCAGAAACTGCCCACAACCCCTGCAGGCCAAAATCCCCATACTGCACAATTCAGGAGCCCCCACCATTTCCAGTGCCTGGGGACTCCCTAGACGCAGGAAGGCCCAGAAAGGGGAGGTGATAGGGTCTGGAGGAACCTGGCTTCCAGGAGGAAGTGGCACTTGAACTGAGCCTCACAGGATGGGTAGGAGTTGGCTAACCTTCCTACAGGGACAGCACTCCAGATGGGGAAGAGTGTGCTCCAAGCAGAGAGACAGGAACAAGCAGTGTACCCCGGAGGGTTGTGCAGGAAGCCAAAAGGTTCCGAGCTGGGTAGATAAAGAGGGACAAAATGCAGCTGCTCTGCTGGCCAAGCCACATCCCTTGTCACAGGGCTGCATCATCAGCCAGGAAGAAGGGAGTCCCTTTGCTGAGTACAAAAGTGTTTTATGCTCCCTGCCTGACGGGCTCTTGGTGCCTCATGGCAGGGAGGAGGTGTCTTTCTTTCCTTCTTTTTTCTTTTTCCAGTAGTAGGGATTGAACCCAGAGCCTTCACAACGAGTTACAACCCCAGTCTTTCTCCTTTCTCCTTTTTCTTCCTTCCTTCCTTCCTTCCTCTTTCTTCCTTCCTTCCTCCCTCCATCTCCTTCTTTCTTTCCTTCTTTTCTTTCTTTCTTTCTTTCCTTCCTTCCTTCCTTCTTTCTCTTTCTTTCGACAGGGCCTTGCTAAATTGCTACAGGCTAGAGTTAAACTTGCAATCTTTCTGCCTCAGGCTCTCAGACATGTGCCAGCACACTTGGCAAGGAGACATATGACACAGAGGTGCCCCAGAGGCCAGCAAAGTTCCCTGGAAATAGCATACCCAGACATGACAAAGAGAGCAAACCAGCAAAGACGCAAAGACAGCCAGCAATCTGTCAGCGTCTGTCTGATGGCGCGGTGGCTTCCCCACCCCTCTCTGCTCCTCCCCACTCTGACTGGTCTGGTGCAGACCACTCCCTACCTCAGGGCTCCAAATGGAAGAATGTGACCTGAGGGTTTTGGCCAAACACAAAGGATCAGCAAGGCAGTGAGAGAAGTCGAGGTCTGGACAGGCAGACAGTAGCCAGGGCATCTGAATTTCGCTACTGCTTCTGCCCCCTCCAAAGAAAAGCCCTGCAGAGATGAGGCCCCCCTTCAGGGATTCCTTCTGCCCAGAGCACCTTCCCACTTACAAATAGACCTCTGAAACCTGCAGGAATCCCTTGACTCATCAACTTCCCCTCTTTTGCTCACTGAGCCAGCAATAAGCCAGTACAAACTAAGATACAAGTACTCCTGGGGCTACATGAAGGTTTCCAAAGGGTATGTGTTTTGGCCTGGGTCACCTCAAGAGACTAACATGACAAGTCCTCAGTTCTCCCAGAGCGCTCTTACACGGGTGATCTGGCCCAGCCATGCACATGGACAGGTGCTATCGATTGTTCTTCCTGCCTCCCTTTCATGGTCTCCCTTCCCCTTCCTACAAGAAAGGCACATCATTTGCCCATCCCAAATCACAGCCTGGTGCAGCGACTTAGGGGAAAATGCCTGGTGCAACCAAAGCACAATCTAAATTCTGATGTCCATGTTGAGAAAAGGAGAAACTTTCATGACTGGGAAAATCAAGTAGCTTCCAATGCTTTGCTTTCATTCAAAGTGAAGGAAAGTCAATTTCTAGTTGTCAGCTAATAAGATTTTTTAATGATTTACCCATATGGTTTTGGGCATATGATTCTAAAGGAGATACAATTCAGTGACATTGCTATCAACAAAGCCCTTGCATTCCTCTATATTATTTGAAAAAGGCTCCTGAGCTCAGCTCTTGCATCAATTTTTTAAAAAATACTCACCCCTGAGCAATATGTGATATTCACCCATGGATATATGAACTGGTCAGGATGGGGGACAGCTTTATCCCCTTAAGAGATGCAGTTCTTTATTTTTATTTTTTGCTCCCTTATTTATTAATTGTGCATCACTGTTATGATATAAATCCAGACAAAATGTTCTTTACATAGAGCCTGTGGTTGCAGGGAATTCTAAGAATACGTTCATTTTAAATACATAGTTTTACTGGTGAGAAGTATGACAGGATGATACATTAAAAACTTTCAGGCATAAAAATATAGGCTAAAATTCTGTAGGGAAAGTGGAATGGAAACTTTAAGTGCAAGGAGAAAAAAAAGGATGAAATTTCTCCAACTTGTTCATGTATTTTTTAAAGACGTGATGGTGGGTAGCCAATCGCTATAGTATTGCACTTTAAAATATTTTTTCAGAGTACTATAACAGTGTAATTTTAAAATGTCAATATTCGCAACACACCAGAAAGTAGATTTTATGTCGTTATTTAAATTTGTTTTAAAAAATACTTTCAAATAAAAATGTACAAGGGGGCACTTAAGTTTTCAAAATTCTTTTAGGAGCCTGCAAGAAAAGCATTTGGGGAGCGGGTGTCACGGAGCCCAGCCCTGGCCCGCCCCGGGGAGGGGAGGCGTCTGCAGCAGATACAAATTCAGGGCTTTGGCGGTTCCCTAGGTCCCCGGGTCTTTGACGCCGGTAGGCACCTCTGAGCGAGCCTGGCCGGCTGAAACTCCTTGGTGCCAGGTGCTGGGAAAGAAGCCAAGGAGCTGGCCCTTCCTCCTGTCAATACTTTCTTCTGCCTTTTTGTCTGTTTTATTGTTTGATTTTAAACATTCCTCCAAACTCCCTTTCTCTGCACTCCAGATATCTGTCGGCAGGTCCTGGTCAGTCCCGTCCCGCCAGGCCTCTCCCCGCAGCTGGGTCCTAAGCTGCCCGGCCCCCGCGTCCGGGGCGCGAGCGGCGGAGCCTGCAGACGCACGGGCGCGGGCGACATCGAGACGCTCGGTGCTCTGGGCTGCAGGCAGCTGGGCGCGCAGCTGCGTTAGGAGTCGGTGCGCACGGCGCGGGTGCATCTCGCTTCCCAGCGATTAGAGAAGTCTGGGCTTCCTAGTCTCTCCCTCCTCCTTCTGTTCCCAGAGAGCCGGGAAGAGTTCCCAAGCCCCCAGATCTGCGCAAGTAACTTGCCAACTCGGGATGCTGGAGCGCCCTCCCCGCCCCTCCTCCGCCGCCCAGCCCGAGCTATGAGGTCATGCTCGGGCCACGTGACCGTCGCCTCCTCCTCGGTCCTCCGTGATACAATTACTAAGACGATCGGGGCGTCGGTGACATTCAAACCTGCTCTCTCCTCCTCCACCCGCTCCTCGGAGGCGCTGGCCCCTTTACACCAAGGGAACGTCTCAAAAGTCTGAGAATCTGCAATATACGGCTCCCAAGGCTACAATTTAGGAAAGGAGGCGAGAGGGAAGGAAAAAGTCCAAGACTACAATAATTCTTGCTGCTATTTGAAACCCACCCAGAAGCCTTGTTCTTTACAATGGCTTTTGCCAAAATAATTTGACATCTATTTTCATCGTCTTTTAGAAATCTTTTTTTACCCCCAAGAATTGCAAATCTAGAATACTTGCCTATGGAAATATGGCAAACTGGGGCAAGGGTTTAGGTCCACAAAATTCACGTCCTTAAAACTGAAAGAAACAAAGTGTATGAAAAGATTGAATAAATTGGGGTGCAAAAGAACAACATAATATTGAGCAGTCATTAACAATGGTGAATTTCAGGAATTTTTCACAACCTGGGGCTTGCAAGAAAAAAATGACACTGCCTGGTATTTGTTGAGCACTTACTACATGCTGGTTCTGGTAAATGCTTTCTATAGATTGATTCTACACCCTTAAGAGAAACATATTATTGATATCCTAAAACCTGTGGCCAGAGAAGGAACTTGCCTATGGTTAACTATCCTAAGAAAGTGAAAACTGAGGCTTAGAGTTTATTTTCAAAGGGCTAGGCAGCAGAGGCTGCATTTAAACTAGGTTAATTTGTGGCAAGAGTCTAGCCTCTTACCCTCATGCCTGTCCAAAAATAATCCTGACATAACACTACATACACAACACCAGGCCAGTGATACCTGGATGCACACACTGTGAAAGGAATAGAGAGGCGAGACCCCACATACACATTTTCTGTCTCTCAGTAACACAATTACTCATGATTTAAATTTTCTTTTAAATTCCTATAATGTATAGAAATTTGTCTAATTGTCTTTAACAATTAGACAAAATCTTATATACGCAGATTGATCACCCACTAAAAAGCCACGTGCTGAATTATAGCATTATTCATTGTAATGAAAACTCAAAAGTAGATCAAATGTTAATTACAATTGGATTAAATTAGAAAACCTATATTTGTTTTGATAGTTTGCAGGCACTAAAAAATGAAGATCACAAAGATCCCGTGGTGCCATTATGTGGAAACCAAAGTATGAGATGATATGCATTTTACGCATAATTATTTGAGGATTTCACTGTGAAATCTATGAGGAAAGAGAAAAATGGTAACTATAGTAGGATGGTAAAGGTTTAGGTTTTATAGTGAAAAGTTTTAAATCTTTTTCTGACTTCGGTAACATATTTCTATTTTTTGTATAATATTATAATAAAAAAATGTCACTGAGTTAAGGTTTAGTATCAAAATGAGCATGGGAAATATGGGTCTCTGTTTTGCTTTTTGAGAGAGCTTTCTGTTTTAGCTCATTGCACTGTCAAGATGCCCCCACGACAACAGGCATTTTCTTTCCCATTTTACTGATAGCAAAGTTAGAGCATTGAGAAGAGGAATCGTGAGGAGCAAACTAGCAAAGAATGGCAACTCTGGGACAAGAAACAAGGCCAGTGATGTCCCAGCTCAGGTCTCTGGCCTACACCTCATTGATTTCCTTACACAAAGGGTTGTGGGACACTGCCTGGAGAATACAAACTGCTATATTAAGTCCCCAAACACTGAGATCCAAGTGTGGATTCTCCCTAAGGGGTGAGCAGGAGGCAGGAATCATGCCCTATTAATGCTCTTTGTCTTTAGATAAAAGAAGCCCTGAAGCAATCTCCTGCCACCCCCTTCCCCAGGAACAGCCACCCTAGTGCCCTTCTGGGAATGTGCCCTGCCCTGGGATGGAAGCAGAGGCCCGCAGCCTTGCAGTTCATCCTCCCCCAAATCCATGAGGGTACAGTGCTGCGCACAGCCCCAGCAGGAGGAGCAGGAACCCCATAGGACAGCATGTGCCAAAGGTCGGTAGCAACCCAGGCAGGTGCCAGTGAAGGAAGCCTAGAGAGAGAGATCAGGAGATGTCAAGGGTCAGTGATAGCTGGAACAACCAGCAAAGGGAGACAGGAACTGAAGAGCTCCAGGAAGCAGGAACAAAACTTGAACCAAACCCAGGTGCTCTATGGCCCAAAAAAGTTAGGAGGAGAGCCAAACCAAGGTTACCAATCAAATAAGGAGAAAAGAAGATGGGAGGGCAGGGATGTGATTGCTGACCTAAAGGATTTCTGCAAACAGTGCATTTGAGTGTTTTTTCCCATCTCAACTGTGGAACACGTATCAGCAGTTCTTGCTACTGAAGAGAAAGGTAAAATTAATGGCACTGTTTGTAAGAAAAAAGGGGTATCGTTGGCCCCAAACGCTATTTACAGGAAGCTTTTCAGAAAAAGGAAAAGTTTTGCCTATAAAGAGACCTGTACATAAGTCTGAGCCAGCTGCTCACAAGGCATGGGCTTCCCATTTCTGAGGAGTTGGTGAATTTCTTTTGAGCAAGGACTTCTCAGCCTCCATGCTATGAGCAATAAATTTCCATTGCTTATAGATGATCTTATCTAGGGTATTGTGTCATAGCAGCCTGAACAGATGGAGATCAGTGGGATACACTGGCAGTTCTTCTGCCAAGTTCCCTGAGTGTGCCCCCAGCCCCACCTGCCCATCTGCTGCTTGTGTGGTTGCCTCCTTCTCATCCTATAGATGCTGAGGACAGTAGGAAGAGCCCTACCTAAGCAGGGCCCATGGAACGACTCTCTGCCCAGAACTTTATACTTTTTCTTAGCACTTAGATCAACCTAAAATCATCCACTGCCAACTTGTTTGGTGCCCCCTCATGAGCTCTAACTGCTCCCATTTGGGCCCTCCCTGTCCATGTTATTGTCCTTTGTGAAGCCTGAGACCAGAACTATCCTGTTCACAGCAAGTGATGCTGTGGCTGACACTTGCTAACAACTCCATCATTATTTGTAGAATAAGACATCTGCTGATTTTAACTGAATTGAGTGAAACCCAGGGCTCAAATTTCAAAGGAGCAAAGGCAAGAATCTTCAGAAACACCTCCCACCAATTCAACCCTCTTGCTTCCACTCTTTTCTTTCCTCTCCTCTCTCCAGCCTTCCCCCTTTCTCCTTCCCTCCCACTGTTCCTCCCTCCTTTCTTTCCTCTCCCCTTTTCCTTCTTTCCTTTCCACCTTCTTTCCTTCTTTCTTGAGGTGCACCTGCACCTGCTCCCAGCCAGCCATGGGCCAGGTGCTGTATGCTGCCCCACTTCCCAACTGCTTTCCTCCTCCACCCACCTTGTGTGTTCTCAGTGGCCTGACCCAGTACAAGGGCCCAGTCTTTCCTTAGTCTCCTCAAGTCACCCTCCCCCTGTGCAGTCCCCCACAGGCCCACAGGCACCCTTTCTCCCTGGGGCCTCTCTGTGACTGAGCCTGAGGTCAGGATACCCTGGGAAAGGGAAAGGTGGCTTCTCCAAGCACCCAGCTAGGCCATGCAACTGTAATCACATCCATCCTGCTGGCCACCAGAGCTCTCAAACTTCTACACAGAAAGTTTTTTCAAAAATGAATGATGACACCTGCAGTCTGTTCAAGCTTTTTTTTTCCTTTGCAGTCACACAAGCCTTATTAGCTGATCATGACCCTGGATTGCTTCCTTGCTTCCTCTGAGCTATAGATTCAAGCAGATATTTGGCTCTCGAGCTTCCCTCAAGTTCTAACCTTCTGTAATCACCAGGACATGAATCTGCTCAGGTTTGCTGGCAGCCAGGCTGAAGCATCACCGTCTATGGACTCATCTCCCAGTGATGAAAGAACATGCTCGATTCAATCACTGCAAGGTGTCCAGGGGTGTGGAAGGCCAGGCAAGGGCCTCTCAGGACTGTATCCTATGGCTTGGGGTCTCCTGCTGTGCCTGCCTCCTAACAAAAGGAGCACTGTCCTGTAGGACAAGCTCACTGAGTTCTCTGGGAGCTGGCTCTGGATGGAAAGCATGGCCCAGGTACTAGAGAGCCAGGGCTTCTCGACTTGAGGAGGTGGCAGCGGAGGAGGGATCCTTTCCTTATGCTGTGAATAACAGGAGTGACTTCAGAGATGGGGCCATGAATTGAAAGGGGCATGGCCTTGTAGTGGGGAGAGCAAAAGAATGGGATAAAGAGCAATGTCCCCACAGAACTGAGCAAGGGGCTGCAGTTGCTTCCCAGAAATGTAGGGAGGATGGTGGTAGCAGCAGAAGAGATCTGCTAACCCACTTCCAAGTGTCCTGGGGCCCCAGGGCCAGAGGAAGCCCTGCAGCATTCTCTGTGCTGCTGGTCTGGTCCCTGCTGTCTTCAGGGCGTGCCACATGTCAAAGCATCCATCCCATTCTGGCTCTTCACGAAGTTCAGGATCAGAAGGAACTCCACACTCCCCCTCCTCGTGGTGGCCCCTGGGGAGGCACCTGACCCACAGGGCAGCAGGCATCTGTGCTGGCAGGCCCACTGCTGTGGGCTCAGTTTCCCTCGGCTCCACCCTCCTCCCCCAGCAGCTGTCACCACAAGCAGAACCTCTGCTTGCAGCCAACAGCTTCCCTTGCACCTCAGGAAGAAGTGCTAATGAGAGTGCAGGGGAAGGGCTGTGCCTGCCTTCAGTTGTCACAGTTTGCTCCTTCAGCTCCGGGACTGAGGAGCTCTCACAGGACGGTGCCTTCTCAAGGGTAGGATGTAAGCAGTAGTAAAGAATATGGAAGGTTGGGCTGCACTAGTTGAAAAGCAAAGACCCTGAGAGGCTGCAGCTGTCACACCTTCACAGGATGGGACAGCACTCGGTTGACAAGCCCAGTACCGGGGGCCACAGAGCCACCAAGCCTAGACCCCTATGGAGGGCAAGGTGAGAACCACACAGGTCCAAAGCAAAGTCTTCTGTCTGGATCCCAGGGAGAGAGGGGACCACCAACCCTGGAGCAAAGTGAGTCTTCCTGAGTCCTTAGCAGCCCTTTCCCAGAAAAAGTGGAGAAGAATTTTCTTGTGAAAAGCCCCCATCTCATATCCTGTCCCTTCCCATGGGCCAGAAGAGGAGAGCCACCCTGGAGTGCTCTCCCCAGGAACCAGGACCAAGCTGGGAAGAATGCAGCAGCCATCCACACTTGTCTGGAGCTTCCTGTGTGTGTGCCCTGTGCCAGGCACCAAGTCACACCACAGCAGGGATGCAAAGAACAGTGTGGAAGAGACGAGACAGGTAGAAAGAGCAGTTAACAGTAAACACAGGCATTGCACAAACATCCTTACAGAGATGCCACCCTGGTGGCCAGGGACTGCAGGAGGTCAGGCTTAACTAGTCACTTAGTTCTTGCTTTGCTAAGGAGACTCAGTGAAGGAGAAGACTGGGATCCATGGGGCTGGAAACTGAGAGAGAAATGTTGGGAAAGCATAGAGATGCTTGGACTGACCTAGGAGACAGTTTGCCCCACAGGCTTCAATTTCCTACAAAACTTCCATAAAATCTACACAACTGTCCATGTTTTTGGAGATAAGTTAACAGCAGGGACCAACAGCAGATCGAGGTTGGCTCAGGGAGTCAGAGCTGGGAAGGCTACAGGGTCCTGCACATTCTTAGGTTACAGTAGGAAGAGAAGCCGAGTTCCCAGAAGGCGAGGCAGCCAGGGGACTGGTCAGCTGGGAAGGGGAGGCCGGCCTGGCCTGGCCTGGAATGATGTCTGGGACAGGAGGTAGTTCCAAGGGTAGGAGAAAAAGTTATAAGATGATGTGACACTGTAGGAAGGCCTCAAGCTCTGGGCAAGTCACTCTGCGTATGAGGGTGGAGAAGGGAGAGGGAGGCTGCAGGAGACTGGCCCTGATTCTAATCTCTCCCGACCTGTGTCTCTGTGTATGAGTTTCACTTCCTCACAGAAGAGCTGGGGAGATTATTCATCACTCACTGAAGCTGATGAGCGCCACCCCCCCACCCCCCCGCCTCTTTCTTCCCATCTCACTCCTCCTCCGGTTTGTCCTTCACATACGTAACACTAGGATGGTGTTTTCTACAGTACAGGTCTCACTGTCTCACACTTATTTAAGGCCCCGCATCACCCACCCACCAGAATTAAAGCAGGATGCATGACACCATGTAATCCCACCCTGCCCATCCTCCCAGTGTCATCCATGGTCTCATCCACGGCCTCCTCACCCTCAACCTCCATACATTCCTCTAACACACCCTACTTTTTCACCTCACAGGGCCTTTGCACGTGACTTCACACCTTTGCCTGGAGCTATTTTTCTAGCTCAATCCCAACAGATCTCTGTGACCACCCCTTCCAATCACTGTACTCCCACAGTATCTTTTTTTTTTTTTTTTTTGGTACCTGGGATCGAACTCGGTTCCTTGCACTTGCGCAGCAGGCGGTGAAACCACTGAGCTAAATCCCTGGCCCCACTCCCACAGTATCTTGTATCACCACGAGGCTGGCACTCATCATGTTGTATGGCTACCACAGTCATCATCTGTTCGTTTGTCCATGACCTGTTAAAGGACAGGACCAGATCATATTTCTTGGAGCACACCAACCAGCACAGTGCCTACCCCATTGCTGTCACTTAGAAAATGTTCACTGAAAGAATTTGAAACTCAAAGGGCCCACACAGAAGACACCCTTTGGGCATCTGTCCAGTTGGCAAAGCCCTTTCTTTCTCTAGAAACTGCCCCAGACGCCGACTCGACCAGAGGCGGGCATTTGACCCAAACTGGGCCAAGTGGATTCCTTCTCAGAGCAGTGGAACTGGCTTCAAGGACAGCAAGTTTGTTTCTGGCACTGTTACACGGAGGGTTTGGCACTTGGACCACCCATATCCCACCATTTAAGCTGGGTATAGCAGAGGAAGTCATTCCTGAAAGAAAAAAAAATGAAGTGGCTTTACAGAGGACTTCAGGTGGGTTTCTGAGTCCCAGTGCCAGCTTTCTGCTGAGGTGATGAGAGATTCCTGCCTCCATGTCCTGTAAGGGATCTGTTTATTAATAACCTGTTCCCTACTTTGTGTTTGAGCTCCTTGCAATGTGGCACTAACCACATAGGACACAACTTTGTCCTGGAGAGGGTCACTTGGGGTTTGTTTTCTTCAAAAATGTTTAATAAATAAAGTATGCTCGGGCACAGATTAGACCTTGAAGCACACATACTCCTGCAGAACCAGCTACATAATCTTCAGGGCCAAGTACAAAATAAAAATGTGAGATCCTTTGTTTAAAAAGAACCAAAAAAAGTGCTAATTAAAATACTAAACTACAAAGTTTTTTCCCTTTCTTTCTCTCTCTCCCCACTTTTCACAGTATTTATTTGCTATTTAATGTCTTCCAAAAAGAAATTAAAAATTTAAACTATTAGCGTGATTTTTACCATTCATTTTTATATAGTGCAATGCCCATATGCAAAACCACTGCAATTACACCGTCTGTGTTTCTTGGCCTCTCCCAGAAGGTGCCACGAGCTGACTGCAGCAGATGAGCACAAGTCCCCCTAGGCTTGAGCTGTCCAGGAGAGGACTTTGCCAGGCACAGAATATTTTGCTGCCCTTGGGGCCCAGGAAATTTGATAAGCATCAGCCCAGATCTACGCACTGTGTCTGGGTCAGGCACAGCTGGCCACCGTGAGGCCTGCCCTGAAACTCCGAAGCACACAGGTACCCTACTCTGACCCTCCCTGCAGGTACCCCAGGTTCTTGCCCAGCAGAGGGTGTTAAGATTCACCAGTAAGTTAAGGAAAGGCTGGGCCTCAGGGGTGCATGGGCTGGGAAATACGTGCCTAAGAACTGTCTGGGGGAGGTAGGCAGACTTTGGGAGTCAGTAGCATGCGTGAGCTTAGGCTCTCAATCTCTGGCACGATCAAGGCTTCACTTAGAAATCACAATTCCACAGGTAAAAGGAGGAATTTCGAGGCTCTGGAACACTAACCACAAGGGCTGGGCCTTCTGAATCTGGAGCCCTGGGTGACTCCTCTGACCAGACACCCATGATATTGGCCCTGTATACATGAGAGGGACCTCCAAGCCTCATTAAATAACACAAGCACAGCTGCTGAGGCTGAAACGAAAGATGGAAAACACATTGCAGGCCGGGTGTGGTGGCACACACCTGTGATCCCAGCAATCAAGAGGCTGAGGCAGGATGATTTTGGCAAGTTCGAAGCCAGCCTGGCCTACATAGTGAGTTCAAGACTAGCCATGACTACACAGCAAGACCCTGTCTCAAAAAACTGAAAAAAAAAGAAAAAAGAAGAAAACACACCTTACATGCATATGGGAGAAACTTAGAACACAGAGGCCTACGGGTCAAGAATATGATTCAAAGGGGCCAAGGATTTAGCTCAGTGGTTCCGCCAACTGCCTCGAAAGTGCAAGGTCCTGAGTTCAATCCCCCGTACCAAAAACAAACAAACAAACAAAAAAGAATACGATTCACATACCACCAAGGGTACACTAACAAAAGACAGCTTCACTCACAGACCACAAAATGGCCCACATGTTCTTCTCGATATGAGTGAACTGGAATTTGGTTTCTGAGCATTAATCTGAGCTTTACTGCAAAGTTAACAAAATATAATGCCTTAGCTATTCAGAGCTAAAGCTTTCTTTCATAAAAAAAATATAGGACAATAGCAAGACTTTCAAAGAGGAGAAGCCTTACAAGTTTCCTTTGCCCAAATAACGTAAGACTTAGCAGTTCAACCCCAGCTTCACTCTCCAGAGTTTCACACAACGAACTTTCTGTGGGCATTAGCTCCAAACAAAGCCTTTTGTATTTCTGGCATCTTTTGTTGGGCAGAGAGATCAAGTCGACTTTCCAGGGTATTAGAAACCTTTATCATCTGATTGCAACTGTAGACCTCCACGCCTCCAGCTGCACTCCTAGCCAAGTGTGCTTCTTGATCAATCTGGACCTGCACTTGTTTTTGGGATATCATCATGTACTCAGGAATGGCTTTTTGCACTGCAGCCACCATGAGGAGGAAGTCCTGAGGCCTACTGCGCACAATCATCACTGGCTCTAGCAGTTGGAGCAGAGCCTGCAGCACTAGTTTATCCAGTAGCTCCTGGTAAGTGAGTGGGTCCGCCACAATTCTACTGAGCCTCAGCTTTGCATCACTGAGCAGTTCTGAGATGAGATTGTTTCGGGCTGTCAGGACTTTGAGTCTCACCTGATTCCTCATGGTGGACATCTGGATCTTTTTCTGCTGCTCTATCTGCTTCTCCTTCTTCTCATAATACTCCATAATCTTGAGTCGCTGGGACTGCACAAGGCGTCCTTTCTCAATGTTGAACTCCTCCTCAGCCTTAGTATCTATTTCCTTTGCTTTTTCATTGGCTTCCTGCTCAATGAAAGCCATCATGTGCTTAATCTGCTTCTGCACACCAGCATCTGTTAGAGCCATGGCTTCTCTCAGAAAGGGGGTTGGAGAAAGAGCTGGTGGGGCCTTTGGTTTCTCTGAGTGAGGGTGGACTTTCGAGAATGTCTCTGAAGTTCCTCTTCCCCAGCTGTGGAGGACACACGAGGAGGAGAAATAAAGTGAGAGCCTGGAAAGGAGAATCACAGAGACTATCTCCATAACTCTTATTTTACAGGTGACCAAACTGAGATTCAGAGAGGGAAAGCAGTTTGTCTGAGGCTATCCCTTAGGAGAATAGAGGCCTCCACCTGGGTATCCAGAGGTCCATACTTGCTCCACTCAGATTTTCACCAGATAATGATAATAGAGAGTTAAGGCAGACCTATTTTGCAAGTTCTCTAGGCATGGATGACCTAAGACTCACACAGGAAGTCAGTGGAATGGAAATACCCAACTAATATATAAATGGAAAAAACATGCACAGTTGAGGTGAGGAGGACTGGGAAGAGTCACAAGAAATTGTGGTCAGACAGGATTCAGTCCAGGAAGGCTGTTTGGAGGCAGAAAGACTTCAAGAGCCTTCAAATGATACAAAGAAGGAGAGTTCTGCTAGGCAGATAACAGCACCTTAGAGAGAGCTGAGAGGTGGCAGGGACTAAAACCAGACTTCAATGGGAATGATTTCCAAACCTGTGTATGCACCTGAATTACCTGGGGACGTTTAAGAAATAAATACAACTTTCCGACTCCTACCTTATACCTGCTGCTGTTAGAATCTCTCCCAATATCACCTGGGATTTCAGATTTTCAAAAGTGGCAGAGTACTTGCCTGGCATGACACACACACACACACACACACACACACACACACACACACACACACGAGATGGGGGATACAAAAATTGCTGCACAAATTTTGGACCAGAAGAATACATTAACTGGATTTTAAAATTTGTTAGAGGACCACATTAACAGATTTGATGAAGCACAAGAAAGAATCAATATACTTGAAGACAGGTCGTTTGAAATTATCCAGTTGTTATGGCTTGTATCTAGATGTCCCCCCAAAGCCTCATGTCCTCATAGGTGGGGATTTTTGGAGGTGGCTGGATCTTGGGTGCATGATACTGGGATTAAGGACGTGTGATAAACCAATGGGTTTAGCATAGTTCTGGGTGAGGATAATGGAAGCTCCACCCTGTGTGTGGGTGGCATCAGTCAACAGGCTCATAGCCTGGATGGAATATATTTATTTATTCAGTTTTAACAGGAGCTATTCCTTCTTTTTTTTTTTTTTTTTTTTGGTACCAGGGATTAAACTCCGGACTTGAGCTTGTGAGGCAAATGGCGGAACCACTGAGGTAAATCCCCAGCTGGATGAAATATAAAGGGAGAGAGGGAAGGGAAGCTTGCTGTAGCTGCTTCACTGCCTCCTGCCTGCTTTGCCATGGGCTCTTTCTCCTCTTCGATGCCCCTCATGCTATACCTTGGAGCCAGGTGACTATGGACTGAAACCTCTACAAACCATGGGGTGAAATAAAACCTTTCCTCTTTTAACTATGGGTGTCAAGTATTTTGTCTCAGGAGCAAGACACCAGTCAAAAGAGGAAAAAAAATAAAAAAGAATGACAAAGAGTAAAAAAAGCCTAAGGGATTTATGGGACACCATTAAGTGAAGCAGCATCTGCATGATGGGAGTCTCAGAAGACAAGGGCAAGAGAAAAGAACAGAAAGCTTTTGGAGAAATAATACCCTCAAACTCCTCAAATCCAGGAAATAAATGGATATTTAGATTCCAGAAGTCCAACAGAGTCCAACTAAGAAGAGAGGTGCCCACAAAGACATATTATAAGCAAATTGTCCAAAGTCAAAAAGAAAGCAGCAGGGCTGGGGATTTAGCTCAGCAGCAAAGCACCTGCCTGGCAAACTCGAGGTCCTGAGTTCGATCCCTGGTACCAAAAACAAACAAACAAAAACAAAAACAAAAAAGCAGCAAGAGAATGAAACTGAGCCTGTAGCTCCAGCTACTTGGGAGGGCTAAGGATTGCTTGACCACAGGAGACAAAGGACAGTCTGGAAAGCATAGCAAGAATTCCACCTCAACACAAAGGAAGAAAGGCAGGGATGGAGGGAAAGGGAAAAAGAGACAGGGATGGTGTTACATGCCTATAATCTCAGAACTCTGGGAGGCTGAGGCAGGAGGATCACAAATTCACACCAAACCCAGGCAATTTAGCAACTTAACAAGACGCTAACACAAGATAAGAAATAATAAAAAAGGGCTGGGAATGTAACTCAGTGTGAAGGTCTTGAGTTCAATCCCAACACACACACACACACACACACACTCACACACACACACACACACATACACACAAAAGAAATAAAACAGAGGAAGTTCATTACCACTGGACTTGCCTAACAAGAAATGCTAAGGGTAATACTTCAATTTGAAATAAAAGGACACTAAACAGAACATGAAAGTATGTGGAAGTATAAACTCACTGATAAAAATTAAATATTTTGGCAAACACAGAGTACTGTAATAATATAAACTAATGGTGGTGCATAAGTCACCTTTAATTCGGATAAAGTTAAAAGACAAAAGTATAAAAACAACTGCAAAGATAAGCTAGTGAATACATAATATAAAAAGGCATAAGTTGTGGTATCAATAACAAAATATGTGTGGAGGGAAGCATACAATTTTTTGTATGTGATTGAAGTTTCAATTTAAAAATAGGGGGGGTGGTACTGGGGATCAAACTCCGTCCTTGCGCTTGCACAGCTGGCAGTGAGACCACTGAGCCAAATCCCCGGCCCTGATTGTTACGTTTTATGTAAAACCCTGAAGTCAAGGAAAATAGTCAAAACAATCTAGAGAAAAAATAACAAAGCTAAAGATCTCACACTTCCTGTCCTCAAAGCATGTTACAAAACTAAAGTAATCAAAACAGTTTGTTACTGGCATAAAGACACATATAGACCAAAAGAACAGAATAAAGAGCACAAATAAAGCCACAGGTTTACAATTAAATGGTCTTCAACAATGATTCTGAGACTATGCAACAGAGAAAGGACAGTGTCCTCAATAAAAGATGTTGGGAAATCTGGATATCTACATGCAGATGAATGAAACTGGCCCCTTATCTTACACATATGCAAAAATCAACTTAAAATGGATTAAGACTTAAATATAAGACCTGAAACTATAAAACACCTAGAAGGAAACACAGATGAAAACTTTATATTAGTCTTAGCTATGATTCCTTGGATATGATGCCAAGAGAAAAAAAAACAAATATAGACAAGTGGGATTACATCAAATAAAATTTTCTGTGCTGCAAAGCAAACAATTATCAGAGTGAAAAAGAAAACTTTGGAATGGGAAAAAATGCAAACTATATATGGGCAAAGGGCCTAAATGGACATTTCTCCAAAGAATATATACAAGTGGCCAACAGGTATATGGAAAGATCTTCAACATTGCTAATTATTAGGGAAATGCAGATCAAAATTACAATGAGATATTATTTCATACCTGTTAGGATGACCGTTATAAAAGAAAAAAAATTACAACTATTGGCAAGGATTTATAGAAACTGGATCCCCTGTGGACTGTTGGTGGGAAGGTAAAATGGTGCAGCCATCATGGAAAACAGTATGGAAGTTCCTCAAAAAATTAAAAATAGGATTACCACTTCTGGGTATTTACCAAAAGAATTGAAAACAGGATCTCAAAGAGAGATTTGCATATCCATGTTTATTGCTTTCACAATAGCCAAGAGTTGGAAGCAACCTAAACATTCATTGAAGACTAAATGGATAAAGAAAATGTGATATATATATATATATGAATAGTATATATATATAATATATAAGAATATATACACAAATGAATATATTTATAATATATATATGAATAGTGTTCCTCCTCATAAAGAAAAGAAATCCTATCACATGTTACAACATGGATGAACCTTGAGGATATTGTGCTAAGTGAAATAAGGAAGTCATCAAAAGACAAATTCTGTATGTTCCACTTACATGAGGTATTGGAAATAATCACACTTATAGAAGCAGAAAATAGAAGGATGGTTGTCAGGGACCAGGGGGTGGGAGACATGGACAGTCGCTATTTAATGTGTGTAGAATCTTGGCCATTCAAGATGAGAAAGTTCCAGAGCTATATTGCATAATAACATGCATGTAGCTAACAATTCTGGCCTGTACATCTAAACATTTATGAAGAAGGCAGATTTAATGTTAAGTGTCTTTACCACACACACACACACACACACACACACACACAATGCTGTCCACAAAGATGTATCACTCACTCACTGAGCTTTGTAGAAAACAACCCAGTGTTCATGACAGAGATCAAGCCCTAGAGTTCAGCAAGACACGCTGTCAGTGGAAGACGACAAAACAAAACAAAACAAAACAAAAAACTAACCCATCTACTCCCATTATTTTAGGATCCACTTTTAAAAAAATATATTTTTGTAGAAAGAGTAAAACATTCTCCATTTCTAGATAACAAGTCAATTAAGTGGTTTTCAAACAATAGCTCCCTGAGTCACCATGCTCATCGCTAGCTCTGGGAGCCACTGTGGACTAAAAGCAGAGGAAGCACAAGACACAGGAAGCCACAGGAAGCCACAGGTTAAGTGTGTGAAGGAAAAAACACTGTAACTGAACTTACCAGTCTCCTGCCAAGGCCCGCCTTTGCTCTGGCGCCAGGAGTCTGCACACAGAATGTGGAACTTGGAACATAACCCGGAACCTGGCACTGTGGCTCCCTTCTTTGTGCAGACGACCCTCACAGTCTGACCAGGCAGCCTGAATCCATAATATAGCCAGGCTCTCCCTTGGGACGGCTGCCCATGTCTGCCAAGAGAAGGACAAGAGGGATTTCTCTGGCACTCAGGCCAGGGCCAGGCGCTTCCCTGCACACTGAGAATCTCAATTAAGTTGGCATGAAGTGGGCTCCACTCCAGGGTGGGCTCGCCTTAACAGACGCATGTGGACCCTGGCAGGCATTTATTAATTTACTAATGAAAACTACAGCTGTCATACTGGCAGTTCACGGCCTCCTTTCCCTGGATGTGAGTGGCCTGGGGAGCCAAATCTGGGGGAGGTTTAATGAGAGATTAGCACAAGTAAAAGTCACCAGATGGTCTTTAAGGGAGTCACACCTGCCACAGGGGCTGGCATGCTCCAGTCTGAGAGGCAGGCACCTCTCTGTGCCCAGATGGGGGATGAGTGGGCATGGCCAGCTCTCACAGTCTGGGCTCCAGAGTCAGCCTGCTGGAAGGCCTCATTCTGCACTGACCATTGGTATGACTCTGGCAAAGGACCCTGGCCCTTGAAGACTCGGTTTCCTCATTTGTATGGTGGAAATAATAATAGCATCCACATCATGGGATTATCGTGAGGGTTAAATGAAAGAAGTGACTGTTGCTCTAGGCACAGAGCTAACCTTCATGCTTGGTAACTGTCATCAACATTACTACTGCTGCTACTGTTAACTAACTCTTCTCTGACTTAGGCTTCATTTTTCATCACAGTTCCTCTTTGTGTTTACTGACTGCCTAGCACTGATTCGATTTCTACTCACTGAAGTGAAAAGTTATTTTAGTCTTGCTTTTGAAACTTAGCAAGCAGCTCTGCCTGGAATTCAGAGATTCTCCCAGTGCTTCATGGCACCTTTGCCCAGTCTCAAGACACCAGCCGTAACCTTGGTGATGGTGGGTGAAATTCCTGAACTCCAGGGCCCTCCACGCATCCCTACTGCAGCTTCTACAGTCCTAGGTCCTCATGCTTGTCCCTGCACCCCTACTTCTTAACATTTCTTAGTGCCAGGACTCAAAAGCAGCTGCAGGGTGGGGTAGGGTTCAAAGTCAGGGCTGCGGCCAATGTCTCTGCAGGAATGTGTGTACTCGGTATAATGCATCTGGCAGATGAAACTTCCAGGCTGTCTGGGATGGGGATTATAAGCCCACATGGGCCTGTCACTTGAGCAAAACAACAAAACCAACCAAGAAACACAAATGTGTGCTCTTACATGAGAGCTCAGAACCCTCTGCTCAGCCGAGGCAGGCTTGCCTGGCATCCATTCCCCTGCCTTGTGTTTGGGGCTGGGGACAGCATATAGGGCTCCAAGCCAGGCTTACGGCCCACCACCTCTTCAGTACCAGAAGCTTTTCATTGCCCCCTGAACACATCAACCCAGCCCCACCTAACAGCTTTTGCACACACAACTAAAATGGCCTGCCCTGGTTTCCTCTACTTGCTAAATCCCACCCTTATTTTCAGGCCCCACTGAAGCCCCACCACTTCCTGAGCCTCTGGATTCCTCGTGAAGATGAGGACAGCGTGGCCCATTTTCCAGATACGAATCAGAGCTAGATTCAGTGTCTTTTGTTGTTCCAACCACTTTTACTTCTTCTGGAAACGGCTGGAGAACAGGAACTCCTCCAGCAGGGCTTAGAGCAAACTGTTACTGGACACATTGGATTAAACATTTGGAGGTGAAGAGAGAACTTTCCTCTTTTTGATTTTGGCTTTTTTATTGTGAAATTTAATGCACATTCAGAAAAGTGCACAGAATGTAAATGTACAGTTTAAAGAATTACTATGAAGCAAAAATATCCTCTAAACACTACCCTGGTCAAGAACAGGAATATTGCCAGCATACCCAAGCCCTTCCCCCTCCCTATGACCTTGGCGGAGACATTTCAAACCTGGTGATTTTGTGTTTGTGGGTGCAAGAGAGTCTTTAGAGGAAGTGCAATTTCTCTTTCTTGGGTCCTTGCCTATGTGAGACTGTCCAGACCCTGAAGCAACTGTGCTTCACTCCAGCTAGGTTTGTAAGAGAGTCTGAGGTCAACCCTGTTGGTGAGGGCTCCTCACCACTGGCCAAAAGGGAAGCAGCTGCAGACTGGGGCCTTCAGATGCTTCAGGACTACAGCGCTGCATCATGAGGAAGGTAAGGGGCTCTCCAGAGCTCGGAGCGCAGGGCAACTTGTACGATCCAGGAAGTCGGTGAAGAAATTTAGGAAATCCTTTTGGGGATTTTAAGTATAGTATTAAGTATGTGGGAAGAGTGCATCCTTTTTTTGATTTCAACAAATATTTGTTGAACAGTATGCACTTGATCTTAGCCAAAAGGCCGAGAATCGATTGTTGAACAGTATGTTAGGTACTGGGCAGGCATGAGAGACAGGCAGTAGAGAACAGAGCAGATACCAGCCTGGGAATGAAGGGATCTAACCCTGAATCCCCACCCCAAGCTCCTCATGTCTCTTTTACCAAGTATTACCCTGCAGACAGTTAAATCTTTTGGTGGATGGTTTGAGATGTCCCACTGGTGACAATCAAACACCAGTGCAAGAATAGGGATGAAGATGAATGAAAGGGTACACGGCAATGTAGGAGAACTCCGACAAGAAAACAAGGTTTCGGGCAGATCCAAAGTAGCACCCTAATTTGCAGGAGAGTCACCTGGGAAAGGTAGACTATTGGTAGTATTCATTAAGAAGAATTTATTCAAATAGGAAGAATGACTCGAGTCTTTACTGAGACCATTGAATGCCTTGGCGTTTCCAGAGAGAATGCTGGTTTAGACAGGTGGAAAGATACCTGCTACTCTCACAGTGGTTTGGGCTAAGGGACAGGGAAGAAAGGACAGTGGTTGCAGCGGCTGTAGACTCCAGCTGAAAGAGGGGTCTTGAGGGTGAGGAGTCCATCAGGGAGGGAGGAATGAAGATTGGCTTTGCAGATGGACACCTCCATAAGCAGAGAGAGAATGAGGGCATGTAGATGCGGAGAATACTGCAGGCAAAGGCAGAGTGGTGGGCACGTGGAGAGGGGCAATGGGTTTGGCAGCAGCAGAAAGGCTTTTGCGGGGAGCATCTAGATATTGGGGTTCAGTTTGACTGGAGACATTTGTCAGTGTCTGAGAGTTTGGGCAGTAGGCCAAAAGCCCCACTTTTGAGCAGGGCTGTTACCTGACCAATACCTGCTTCAGGAAGATTAGCCTGCCGGGGCAGAGGCAAGAGAAGCCAACTATAAACCAGATGGAGACCACAGGGTCAGGCCCTAGGACAAGTGACATGGTGTTGGGAATGGAAGAAAGAGCACAAGGTGGAAAGGCTGTCAGGGTTGACGACTAGGGGTGTGGCACTCACAGGGCAGAGCTGATAGGCTCTAGGTGGGGGTGGGGTAAGCAGGAACTAGGCCTTCTGCTCTCCGGGGAGCAAGCTGAAGCAAGAGAATTCATTTGGTCAGAAAGACACCTGGAGAGAAAATCAGAAATGCCTGCAAAACTTTATCTTTGCTTCAGTGCTGGCAGTAAGAGTCACATGCAGTTGTAGTCCAAGAACTCCACCACTCCAGGGTAAAGCAGGCTTTGGCCCCAGCTGGAGAAGGCTAAAGCCTGCAGGAACCATGCAGGTAAAGAGAAAGCCATGTAAGCGGGGAAACATTATTTACAGCCAAAATCATTTACATTAACAATTTACAACTTAACTTCTCTAAAACATCTGCTGGCAGATTACTTCAAAGCAGCTGGGTCCTCCGCAGAAGCAATTTGCTTCAAATTTACATAGCTTAAAGTTTCTGGGGCAGCTTCCCCCAAAAGAAAAGCCCTTCATTTCCATCTCCTTCTCAGATGGCAAACACTGCCCAGGCCCAGACCTCTACCACGCTAGACAGTGTGGACTTGGCATCATAGACCTGATTTTTTTTAGAGAAGCTGGAAATTCCATTTCAAAAATAAAACATATCTATTGGTTTTGTGCTAAAATATACATAAACTTTGTCATTTTAACCATTTTAAGTGTATAGTTCTGTAGCATAAAGTACATTTGAAACCAAATGAAATAGAAAATCCAGAATTCATTGCAGGTAGTAAAATTAAGTATTGCTTTGTCAAACCTTTGTTATATGTATCTGTATATACACATATGTTATGTATTCTGGTTCACAATGAAAAATGTATTTATTACTGAGATTTGCAATAGAAAATGACTGAAACACACACGTTATCTGATCCACCCTCCTTAGGAAGTAGTTAAGCAACCATCTACTGTTACATAAGAAAATGTACCTTGGAAGACCTCATGTTCCCTCTCAATCATCTTATCAGAACACACTCATCCCAAAAAGCAAGCCCCTTCTGACATGGGGAATGGGTAGGTAGGAGTGGTCTAGATTTGGCCATGTGGTGTACAAGGGGTTTCTGCAGCCCCAACCGTTAGTATCGGCCTTCGAGGGCAGATGGGAGACGTCGCAGGATGGTAACTGCTCCAAGGCAGGACTCACTTCCCCCCTTCACGAGGAGAGGAAGCAGGCTGTCCCCAACACAGGAAGTAACCCTCTGGCATGGATGCTGTGATGGGCCACAGCCTGGCATCCTGGGAAGTGCACTGCACTTGGATCAGAGGTTGGGATCCCAGTCCTGATGCCACTCACAGGTTGGGTGATCTGGATAAAGATCCAGTCTGCCCAAGTCCTGTCTTAGGTGATGTGGGGGTGTTGGCCAGAGGTATGTATGAAGTGGATATGCAGAGGTAAGGGACTTTTGGAGCCACACACCCAAAATCTCCAGAACTGCATGGTTACAGCCTATAGGACCTCAAGTCTAAGTAGGATCAAAATGCATGCCTTAAGGAACAAATGCTCTGGCCCTTGTCCTCCCCCTATTTCTATTTATCATTTAGATTGACCCTTAGGTCAGTCATGTAACACACTATCCTCACCTTCCCCTGTCCTTTTCCTGTCCTTCTCCATCCCCCTAAATGAATTCATGCATACATGTCCTTCCTTTTTCCTTTATCCTTCCTTCCTGCTTCTATCTATAAAAACCCAGAGAAGCTTCAGTTCAGGGCTGTCCTTGTGAGATTCACATTGAGGGGTCTCAGTTAAGGGCAGTCCCTCTGAGCCTTCTTGGAATTTGAACTGGACATTGACACTGAGTAGTCTTTCATGCTTTGCACTGTGCCACGGTTGTGAACAGCAACAAGGTAAGGACAAACTCACATCTGTAAAAGCAAGGTTTTAGTGAGGAGTCCAGCCACCCTCGTGATGGAACCTGCCAAAGGATGCAGGGAGTGATGGAGCTTTGGAAAGTGCTAAGTGAACATCAGATGTGGTCATTCACCAAGCCCCACTTCCCTGGCCTCAGCTACCACAGCTTCAATTCCTATCCTACCTAGAACCACACTCCTCCAGGCCAGAGAGAGGTCAGAGCCCCGGGAAGCCTCCAGGGGGTTGAGAACGGCAAGGAAGGCTGGGACATAGTTCTCCAGAAGAAGCTGGCTTCCCAAGCCTCCAGCCTGCAAGCTGGAGGCAGGGACAGCCCCAAAGTGAAGTACAAATGCTCTGCCAGCTCAAGAACACATGGGAGCAATGTCTGCTATTAGTCTTTAGGCTCAGCTGATGCATTCACATGCCGAGCACAGCTTTGGTAATGACTTAACTGTCACCGTGACAAGTTTTGGCTGGCCTCATCTCTGCAAGGACACACAACTTAATCCCTGGCACAGAGAAGGTTCTGGTTGACAAGGAAGACAACATATTTATCTATCCAATCTGGTTCCTAACCATGTCTAGGGGATTTCTTGGAGACCTCTTTGGGAGGAGTACTCTTTCCACTTACCTTTTCTGCATGTTCCACAGTGTCTACCTTTTCGATGTGTTTGACAGTGTCTAGTACCTAGCAGTAGTCTAATCATAACAATTTGTTGGGCCCATGAATCAATAGATGAATGGTAAGGACACAGTCCGCCCTATAAAACACCAACAACCTTAGGGATTGGCAACCCTCATCAAGAAGGAGAGAGGAATGTGACGATGGAAAGAGGTAGCCCAGAGGGCCACTTCCTTCTGTCCTGCCCACATTGCTGGAACACAGAGCTCCACAAGAATTTTCAAAATGGAAATTACTCAGATGAATTTGCCTGGGGTCCTGGTTAAGTCTGTTATACTCGTAGAGGTGACTTGTAGGCCCATGAAGGTTCCTGCAATTCTAACCTATACCTTAATCAAGGATGACAATGAAATGACTGACTGACCAACCAGAGTGAAACAGGGTTCTCAAAGCCCCCTGCTCAGTCAGACATTAATGCTTTAGATGTTGAATCAGGAGATCAGAGTGGGCAGGGAAGGCCAGGAGTGACTGGGCTCCTGGAAGCTCATGGCAGGAGTGTTTACTAAGCAAAGGGACATTATTTCAGTATTTTTACAGTCTATTTGCTCACATTGTCATGAAGGGATTAAAGGTTAGCCCTGGGCCTATGGCATCTTCTGGAAATTCCCTTTACCTGTAGGTCTCAGGAATACTCAGGGCAGGACCCAGATACTCTGTTTCTCACATCTCTAGGGTGTGGATACTCAGTCTGCTAACACCTACATCCAGAGTCCTCTCCCCTGATGGGGTCAGGATTCTTGGGATCCTTGAAGCATGTGATAGACCCAGGTAGCTCCAGGAGAGAACGGGTTGAACAGAAACAGAAAGGACTTCAGGTCTGTTCACAGTGTGGAGATGGTGGTGTGGGTGAGGTGGTCATGTCCCTTGACTGCCACTCTCTCAGGGTTGATCATAAACCCACTTAGCCCTCAGGAACCCAGAATCACCATCCTCTTCTCTTCACAGCTCCCTCTTCTCTTCTCTGAAGAAGAGAAGATCTCTTCACAGCTTCAGAGATCAGACAGACTTTGCCTTTGAAGTCCTCAAATGCAGAGGTTCTCACAGCCCCCCTCATTTGTGTGGGCAGCAGAGCCAGCAGCCCTGCAACCTCCCTTGGTGTCATCACACACGATGTTGCTATCGATATGCTTGGGTTTAAGTCTATCACCATGTTATTTGTTTTCTATTTGGCCCAGCTGTTCTTTATTCCTTTTTCAGCACTTTTCCTGGCTTTCTTTTGTGGGTGGTGGTACATTTTTTGAAATTGAGGTGAATTTCACAATAACATAAAATTAACCATTTTAAGGTGACTAACTCATTGCATTTAGTACATTCACCACCTCTGTTTAGATTTAAAACATTTTTATCACCCCTCAAAGGAAACTCCATGTTAAGTGGGTGATCCTCATTTTCCCCTCTTACCTCTCTACCCCTAACCTATAGCAACCAACGATTTGTACTCTGTCTCTATGAATTTGTCTGTTCTGAACATGAAACATACAGACCTTTTGTGTCTGGTTGTTTTCACTAAGGATTAAGTGTTTGAGGTTCATCCACAATGAAGCACATATCTATTCTAAATTGCTTTTTCATGGTTGAATATGTGGGGACTTAAATCCTAAGGTAATGGTATTAAGAGATGGGGCCTTTGGATTTCGGAGGATGGAGAACTCACAAATGTGATGTCATCTTATAAAAGGGCTTACAGTTTCTCTCCCCCCACCCCTTTCCCTCTCTCTCTTCCTCTTCCTATACAGGACAAAGCAACAAGTTACCATGTTGCCATCTTGGAAGCAATGAGCCCCAAGCAAACACCAAGTTTGCTTGTGCCTTGATCTTGGCCTCTAGAACAATGAGAAATAAATTTCTGTTATGTTGAAATCACCTAGCCTAAGGCATTTTGTTTTCACAGCAAAAATAAAGACAATATTCAAGTAATACTGTACAACTTAATGTATAATGTGAAAACTTTATAAGAATATACTTTGATTTTTTTTAATCCTTGTTATTCTTGTTGATTTTATTTTTACATATAAACCACACAATATATTGCTATTTTCTCTGCTTTAGAGGGTCAAATATCTTTAAAAAAATTTTTAATGTCTCATATATTTATCTTTTCTAGTACTTTCATTGTTTTGTATACATCCAAGCTTTCATCTCGTAGCCTCAAGAATTTCTTTTAATATTTCTTGTAATGAAGATCTTCTGGTTAAAAAAAATCCTTGAAGCCTTTTGCTGTCTGAAACAAATTTTTTCCTTCAATTTTGAAGGTTTTTTTTTTTACTGGATATAGATTTCTAGATTACAGTTTTCTTTCATTGCTATAAAGATGCTACTCGAGCTAGGAGTGGTGGCATACAACTGAAATCCCAGCTACTAGGGAGGCTGGGACAGGAAGATAGTAAGTTTGAGCCAATGCGGACAACTTTAGAGACACCCATTTTCAAAAATCTTTTTAACAATCTAGAGTTGTAGTTCTGTGCTCCCTGAATTTGATTCCCAGTTTTTTGGGGGGAAAAGATGCTTTCCTTTAAGTCCTAGTTTGCATTGTTTCTCTTTCTGTTTTAAATGTTTTTCTATTTATTACTGGTTTGGGTGATTTAATTATGAAGTGCTTATTTGATGTGGTTTAAGTTTGTATGTTTCCTGCTTTGGGTGCTGGGGTTCTTGGATCTTTAAGTTTATAATTTCATTAATTAAGTTTATAATTTCATAATTTCACATGGTTTGGGCCATTGTAACTTCAAATAATTACCCTCGGGCCTTTTCTGGGATTCCAATTATGTGTATACACTAAATCATTTAATGTTGTCTTACAGGTCATTGGGGCTCTGGGCTTCCATATGTGTGTGTGTGTGTGTGTGTTTCTCTCTGTGGGTGTATTAGCTTGGATAGTTCCTATTGCTGTCTTCAATGTCACAGACATCTACAATGTCCAAAGTGCTCTTAAACCAACCAGTGAATTATTCACTTCAGGTGTTTTATTTTTCAGCTCTACAAGTTCCATTTGTTTCTTTTTAAACATCTTTTTTCCTCCTCACTGTGTTTGTGTTTTTCTTTAAATCCTTGTGCATATTTTAAATTTCCTTTTAAATTTTTGTCTGCTAATTTTGTTATCTTTGTTATATCTGGGTTTGTTTCTATGGACTACGTTTTGTTCTGATTTGGGGCTACATTTCCCTACTCATTTGCATATCAGGTAATTTGTAACATTCTTAATTTTATGATGTTGGACATTGTCTTAGTTATTTTCCTCATCACTGAAACAAAAGACTTGATACCTACAACTTGAAGGAGGAGAAGTTTACTTGGGTTCATAGTTTTAGAAGTTTTAGGCCACAGTTGGCTGGCTTCGAGGCAGGAAGGGCATGGTGAAGGGATCTGGTGGAGGAAAGCTGCTCATTTCACAGCTTCCAGGAAGCAGAGAGTGAAGGGAGGAGGCATGGAGGGATATACACCCTTCCAAGTCACACCCCCAGTGACCCACCTCTTCCAACTAGGCCCCACCTCCTAACAGTACATTCAGCTATGAACTCATCAGTGGGTTCATCTGATCAGTGGCCCCCATGATTCCATCAATCACCAAACACATGAGGCTTTTGGGGGACACTTTTTATCTAAACTTTAACAGATGTCTATTTTGTTGTCCTTTAAAAATAATGGATTTGTTTTGGCTGGCAGTTATAGCTGTAGTGAACAAACTTGCTTTCTTCTGAGGCTTGTTTATAAACCATGTTGGGGGATGTGTGGAGTTACCTCTACTCCAAGACTAATTTAATCCTTCTCCTCAAGTATAACCCTCATGTGGATGGAGATGTGCCTCAGTGGTGCCGTGCCTGCCTGGCAAGCTCAACATCCTGAGTTTGAGCCCCTGTACCAGGGGGAAAAAAAGCATAACTCTCATGTAGTGTCTACTGAATTCTCTGGACATTTACAAGGCTTCTACATATTGGTTGGTTGGAATCCCACATCTCTCAGCCCTGTGTGAGGTCTGGGTGCCCAATCACCTCACAATGCCCAGGTATGCCTATGCCTGCCTCATCATGAGAAATTTTACCCTGCATACTGAGGAAATGCAGTATTCAATAACAGATTGGGGTGATTCAGGATCCCTTTTGCTGCCATACTTCCTCATCCATGGTGCTGTGCCTTGAAAAATCTCCCCAGTGACTTCATCAGCTGAGCAAGACCACTGCACTCTGTCTGGGTTCCTCTCAGTGTGCTTCTGTTCAGAAAGCAGGCCCACAGGAAGTTGGGGTAGTAGAGAGCTTGCCTCCTCTGTTCCCTTCTTTTAGGAACCATAATCCTACACTGCTTGCTATCTGATATCTGAGCACTGTGATTTCATACATCTTGTACATTGTTCAAGTTGCCTGAATAAGGAACATAAGTCTAGCACATAGTCTTTGCACATGAAGCATATTCAACATAGTGATCTACTTCTCCAACTCCTCAGTAGGTTGAGTGCAAGGAGCAGAAGCTGTCTGAGGCTGGTTAAACAGAAAAGGAATCTTAGAAGAATAATAGGTAGCTTACAGGACTGTGAGAGGACTAGAGAGGCTACTCAAGGATAGGAATGGTGTCCAACACATGCGTCAGGAACTACTCCGTAAGAAACTACTTCTGGTACCATTGCTGTCACCAACCTCTAGAGAACCCATGCATACCACTGTCACTTCTGAACCAGGAACTCAATTATACCACATCCACCACCACTGCCCATCTGACATGCCACTTCCCATGTCAGGAACTGAACTGTGTACCCCCTGCTGAAGCCACACCCCCAGAGGGACAGAGAGACTGCACCTTGAATTTAACTTCAGTTTCACTAGCTCTTGAATCTGACAAGGAAAGCAAGAGCCTGTAATTTCCAGCTTGTAGAAGGGCTTGTCTTTTCACCCTCCAAGACTCACAAAGTAGAAGATTCTCCAACTCAAAATGTGGTTCTGAATGCTCAGTGGCCAAAATATCTACTGTAGAGCAAGAACTGTGAGCCTGGATAGTATTCTGGCACTCTTAGAACTGAAGGATGGGATAAAAGGCCAACTTTATTGCTAGAAGAGGCATCTACTCCAGCCCTCTTTGGAGGTTATGGGAAAGGGCCATGTATAGATCACATGAATATTTCACTCCGGCAACCTCTAAGGAAGTGTCCTTCCCTACAGTTTAACAATGAATGACGATTTGACCAGTTAGAATGACTGGTCTCTTGAACCGAGGTTGCAGAAGACAGAAATGAAGATGACAAAACATTATCAAGGGTACTTGAACCAAAATTCTCAGAGGCTGAGGTACACATCTGAGTTTCTGGGAGGTCATGAACTGGAAAAATGGATGTAGATATATTCTAAGTGGAAATGAAAACCAAATGGGGCAAATTAATTATTTTTTAATCATGGTGATAATTAGGGACCATCGACCTTTAAGAAATTGTTGCAGTGTTCAAGCCATTAATGTCTTAGCACAAAATATTATGCAATGTATGTCATATCTAAGCCCAAAGAGAAAAGGATGCATATGGGTGTAGTCAGTGGGAAGGAAAAGAGAAACAGGTATAGCAAATGGCACAATAGAATAAAGGTAGTTGTTATGGCTTTTATCTAGCTGTCTCCCCAAAGCCTCATGAGGTCATAGGTGGGGCTTTTCAGAGGTGGCTGGATCTAGAGAGTGTAATGCTGGGATTACGGGTGTGTGATTAGTAAATTAGCCCACTGATTGGTTTGGGATCATTCTGGGTGTGGATAATGGGAAAGCACACCCTGGGTGTGAATGCTACCTGCCCTAAGGGCATGTAGCCTGGCTAGAATATAAGGGACAGAAAGAGTGCTGGTATTGTCACTTGCTGCTTTGCTACTTTGCTGCTTTGCTGCCTTCTGCCCACCATGAACTATTCTCTGTGATGCCCCTCTGCCATGGCACCCTGCCTTGGAGCCAGCCAATTATGGGCTGAAACTTCTACAAACTGTGAGCCAAAATAAACTTTTCCTCCTTTAACTTTGGGTGTCAGAAATTTTGTCTCAGCAACGAGAAAAGTGACTAAGACAGTAGTCCAAGGGGGTCTGGATGGCAAGACAGCATAGAGAGGGAAGAGGCTGCAATCTGAAGATATGGGTCATGTGTGGAGGAAAGAAGCATCATGAGAGCGCACAGCAGAACCAGACAAAAGACTGATAATCACTTTACTTCCTTATTGATAATCCCTAAGAAAGCGTTTCAGAGAGGGAGAAGAGAGCCAAATCAGGGATAAGTGATTTGGAGTAAGCACAGGCTCCTGTATCCACAAAGCAATTGGCTGACATATGGAACAAATCCTGGATTTGACATGGATCCTCCTCCTTCTTCCCTTGACATGTGCCTCTCTCCTCAAATTCTTTATGTCCGCTGTAGCTAGGAACACTGACTGCTGAGCAACACCCAGTTTGGCAGCCTCCCCAACACAGACTCCTTCCCATACCTGCCACCCACTGTGAGGAACCACAGAATCTGGGTAGGAGTGAAACTCCATGCTTCGGTGGGAAGGGCTCATAGACCCAATCAGAGTAGTCCATAAAATGTTTTGTTCCAGAAATGTATTCCTCCTGCCCAATGTATCAAAATGTTCTGTAACTGAGCTGGCCAGGTGTGTGTCTCAAGAATGTTCTGTTAACTCCCCAACTCTGCTTCTATGAGCATGCTCGCCTGGCACATGGGGCCACCTCTCTACCTTGTAGGTCTCTATATAATTCTGCTTCCATTTCAACTTGGGGCTCAGAATTTGGAATGGACAAATTCTGAGCTAGCCAGCTAATAAAGATTTTTCTCCATCTCTTCAAGTAACTTTCGGATTCCCGAGTCTTCAAATTGCTGGAGGTGTGCGCACTTAAACTATAACACAGGCTGTAACGCTGAGCTGTTCTGTTTTGCCACAGCAAGGTGGTGCCTTCTAATTAAACCACATGATGACAGATATGAAATCAGAAAGATCATTGAGCAGAAGCAAACAGTTTGGTTCTCTAAAAATCTTACTTCCATGATTGTTTTGGGGATGAAATAAGATGACCTACTGGGCTGGTGATTAGCTTAGACGTAAAGTGCTTGCCTAGCATGTGCAAGGCCCTAGGTTTGATTCCTAGCACTGGAAAAAAAAAATCAAAGACCTATACCAACATCCTGAACATCAAATACCCAGGACAGTGCCCAGGTCCCACACTACACAGCAGATTCCCTGCAAATACTTCCCTTCATCAAACACAGGTTAGTTAGCTTTCTGTTATTGTGACAAAAATACTTGAGTTAATCTACTTAAAAGGAAGGTTTATCTTGACTCAGTTTCAGAGGTTTCAGTCCATGACTGCTTAGCTCTGTTGCCTGTGGACTTGTGGCGAGGCAGAACAACATGGCAGGGAGTGGGGGAGTACATGACAGGGAGCCTGCTTACCTCATGGTAGTCAGGAAGCAAACAGAGAGGAGGGGCCAGTATGCCAAATCCCCTTTGAGGGCCATCCTGAGTGACCTCACATCCAAAGATTGTACTGCCTCCTAGTAGTGCCACAGGCTAGTGACAAAGCCTTTAGCACATGGCCTCTGGGAGACATTTAAGATTCTGACCATAGCAACATCCTTATTCTGGGGGTGGTTGCTTGCCTGCATAGTGCTTTCATTCCTTGGCAAGCAGCTAAAGGTGTCTCCCTCTGGGGGCATGCAACCCTGTGGGTGCAGGGTTTGATAAACAGAAGTTACATCTGTGCAAGATCTCCCCCAACTGTAACAAACCAGGATTGTGCCTTTGTTGGTAGGGTGTGGGACAGACTTCTCGCCCCGTGGCCCCTTCAGCCCTGGCCCTTCATCTCTGAACAGTGCAGGCAGCCCAACCAGGTGGGGCGCTGCTTTCACGTGGCTTTCCGAAGCCCATGGACTGGCTATATGGTACCCAGTTAAACACAAACCAGTTCCCTGCCTTCTCTCCACCCTAGAAAACTCACCATTCCTAGGAAGCTGTGTGTGGTTCCTTCTTGTCCTGGTGCAGGGACCTCTGCCTTTCCCGGGCATTCTTTCCTTACTCCTATCAGCCTTTTAAACCCTGGAGCCATGACCCTGTTTCTGGAAATCCTTCCTCAGTACACTCAGAACTGTGCATACCATCTCCTCTTTGCTTCCAGAAGCCTGCTCTTTATTCTTTACTGCAGCACCGATCACATTATATAGTAATTATCTGTTTGCTCATCAGTTCCTTTCCGCTTCTCCTCCAGGGACTGGCTTGCCAGCTCCTCCTCCTCTGCTCAAGAATAAAGCCAGGCTTCTAGTAGACCTCAATACATGCTTGTTAAATGAAATGCTGAATGGATCAATGACAAGGAGGAAGGAGGGAGTAAAGAAAAGAGAAGGCGAAGGTTACATAGAAAAGTTCACTGTTCTCAAACAGACAGACCTATATCTGTTTCAACATTTGCAGTTCAAACAAAAGGAAAAAAGCAAGCAGAGTCTGTGGGATGCTTAGAAACAAAGTTGCTTCCTGTCCCAATCCCTGACAGTTGAGAAATGGGTTTTGTGTGTTTCTCTTTTACCATTTGGGGCATTATCTTCTATGTCTATGGGAAGTGGGGTGGTGGTGGGGGGTGGGTGTCCTGTGGGGGTCTGCATTCAGGAGCTGATGTGGGCCCATCCATGATATCCCCTTCCCACCCCACTTCCATGCCAGATGGGATGGGCCCAGAGCCCTCAGTATTCTTGGCAGTCTGGCATTACTGTGGGCCAAACGAATGAGGTCACTGTTGCCAATGAAGTCACCACTGCATGATTCACCCGACATCAGTTCCCCACTTGGAGTGTGCTCACATTCCCTGGGCTTCTCCCAGAGCATCCTGAACTCAGGGCCCCCTGCAAGATGAGCTCACACTTATAAAACAGAAAACCAAAGTCCAGATAGGGGAAGCAACATGCTGGAGTTAACACTGGTAACTTGTGTTAGAGCCAAATCAGCTCCCCTGGCCCAGTGCCCTCAATTACTTCTGACAGACACTCTTTTCAGAACAGTAGTCCCAGCAAATGCTTCGGAGCAAATGGTCCTCCAGATAAAGAATGGGACATGTTCTACACATTTCCCCACTAAGAGTAAGTGGCAAGACCTGACTTGAAAGCATCGTACCACCTTTCTTAACCTGCTATTTAGTACATATAAAGTATCTTCCAGAGTCATGCACAATGTAAAACTGCAGTGAAATACCCACACTAAGATATGGAAAAGCTGGACCTGAAGAGATCTGAACGTGAATCCACAAGGAACTTTCACTAGCCCTGGAAATCTTCCCGGGAGAGTGGAAATAAGACTCAGGGTTTGAGGACCGAGGCCCGGGAATGGAGAAATCAGGATCTGTCCCAATGTGTGCTCCCAGTTGAGACCTTGGCTGCCTGTGGGGACACCACATCACCTCTCCAGGCATCAGTTTACTCAACTCTGACCTAGGGGCGAGGGTTCAACTAACTTCTTTTTTTTTTTTTTTTTTGGTACTGGGGATCGAACTAGGGTCCTTGCGCTTGCGCAGCAGGCAGCGAAACCACTGAGCTAAATCCCCGGTCTAACCTCTATTCTGACTCCTAGCACAGCATTGTGCACTGCTTCGAATCGATAAAAGGAAGCGATTTCCTTTGGGTCAGCAGGCTGGGGATGAGACGCAGCGGCCTAGGAGCCCCCTCCACCCCGCGTCCCACGTGCAAAGCGGCAGCACACTCTAAAACCAGACCTGGGCATAGCGCGACCTCAGGCTTTACCAGACGGAAGGGCGGGGGTCGCCTGCCCAGACTTAGAGCAGGAGGGTGCACCACTCATCAGATTTCACAACCAAGTACCTCGGAGGGAATTTGGGGACCGAAGGAGGCATCATCGGAGAATGCCGCCTCCCAGGTGAGCACAGGTACCTGGGCCGGGCCCAAAGCCAGCGGGGTCTCCCCTTTCTGGCAGGTTGGGGAGGCTTCAAGGGTTCACGCGCTTGCATCTCCCTTAGTCACCAGCTTCACAGAAAATGATTCAAGCTCATGCTGTGAAAGGCGTGGGGTGGGGGTGGGACGAAGCAGGACACCTGGAGTTGCTGCTTTGCAGCTCAAGGACCCTGCCACCTCAACCCCGCCGGCCCCCGTGCCCTTGTCCCTTTTACTACCCTGTCGGCCTCCCTTTCTTCCCGATCGCTAGTTCCTGGAGCACGAAGAGGCCAAAGGGATCCCTGCAGCCCCGCAGGCGGAGTGTAAATACACACATCTCATTCCGCACGACGGTTGCGTCATCGCCGAAGCCTGCGAACGCCTCCCCGCGCGGCGCGCACTTTCGCGAGGAGCCCTGGCACCGCCCCCTCCCGCGCCTGGCTCCTCCTCCTCCGAGCCCTCCACCGCCCTCGCGGGGACTCGCCGGGGGCGGGGACAGCCGCCGGCCCCTCCCCGCGGCCGCCCTCCGCGAAGTTGCTGTCTCCCCCGGGCCGGCCGGTCTTATGATCCGGCTGAGCCTCCCGGGGAGGCCGGGCCGCGGAGAGGGCGCGGGCGCCGGGGAAAGCGGGCGCGCGGGCGTGGGGACCGGGACCGGCGAGGGGACCCGGGCGGCAGCGACCGAGGCGGAGGCGGCGGCGGCTGCGCTCCGAGCCCGTTGCTCCCTGCCCTCCCCTCCGGCGGGGGGCGCCGCCGCATGGGGCCGGGGGGACAGCGGCGTCGGCCCCCCCAGGCGCGCTGGGGCTGAGCCCGGCCGGCGCGGGGGCGCGCGGGGACCATGCCCGGAGGCCGGCCGGCCGCAGCATGGCTCACGGGCCCGGCGCGCTGATGCTCAAGTGCGTGGTGGTGGGCGACGGGGCGGTGGGCAAGACGTGCCTGCTCATGAGCTACGCCAACGACGCCTTCCCCGAGGAGTACGTGCCCACCGTCTTCGACCACTACGCCGGTGAGCCGCGAATGCTAAGGGGCAGCTCCCCGGGCCCGGGAACTTTGGAGCAACTTTGGCGGAGCCCCCGGCCGCCTGCTCGAGCGCGCTGCGCTTCCCTCCCCCGAGCCCTCAGCCGGTGCTGTCCCGCTCCCGGGCGGAGCCTCCCACGGCCCCTCGCCGCAGCTCCCACCCCTCTTACCGCCCCCTACCCGACCCTGTTCGTCCCCACTGCCCATTGTCCCGGTGCCCTCCTTGACCTTCCCATAGGTGCCTCCCCTACTGCCCCAAGCCTCTGGGGGGAACATTTGGGGGTACCATGCGCGATGTGGCTAAAGGATTTGGGGGGCGCATCACACCCCATCTCATGCTACTTCACTGTGAGCTGGGCGCTAGGAAAAGGGGGTGACATCTCCCAGGGAGCGCCCACGTGCCTCCATCTGGGTTGGGAGAGGAGGGTCAAGGTGGGGACCGAAGTTCCCCCAGAGCCCAGGTCATTGTGAGCTTCTGTCCCCACCCTCACTTCTGTCTTTGCAGTCAGCGTCACTGTGGGGGGCAAGCAGTACCTCCTGGGACTCTATGACACGGCGGGACAGGTAAGTGTCTCGGACCCCACCCCCACCCTCCAGTTCTGTGTGTGTCTGTGAAGAGCTTGTGGAAACCTATGTGTCTGGATGGGAGGGTGTGTCTGCCAGGGGTCTCCCTCCGGATCAGGTCTTTCCTCAAGTCATCCAATTAAGAAAGCAAACAGAAAAATAAATACAGACCAGCCCACCCATGTGAACCCCTGGGCTGTGAAAGTTTTTGCCTATGTGGGTCGTTCCGTGTGGCAACGGGTGTGTGGGTCCCAACTCCTGTTGCAAAGTGGCAGGCCAATGGTGAAGCGCCCTTATTTTTAGTTGCAGATGACCAGGTCTCCCCCTCGCAGCAGCCTGTGTCTGGTCCCTCATTGGTGAGTGGTCTGCCTGCCCGAGGAGTCTGATTGGTGGGAAATGGCATCATCTAATATGATGGGAAGGCATTTCGTCCTGGTTATGTTTATTACAACATCGTTGCAATCTCGGCCTTGAGTCCCTGAAAACGTAATTTGTGGTGTTAGCAGAGGACCACAGGGAAAAAAAGAAAAGAAAAGAAATAGCCAGATCCAGTCACTCCCTGGGGTTGGCATGAGGAGGCAGGGTTAAGAGTTCAGCATGAATCTTGGAGGCAGAGCTTTCCTCCCTGCTCAGGAAGGCCAGGTCACTTTGTCTGGGTTTTCTTTGGAGAGATTATTTTGCGAAAGAAATGCACACTTCTCCTTGTAGCCTCTGGCCAATGTTTGCGCATCAGAAGTGGCCAGGCTGTGCTTCTATAGGATTAGGGCCTTCTCTGTGTCGCTCTGCCCCAGTCCTATGTCCTTCCTAGAACTACTTTTGGTCTAGGACTGAGATGATTATGTGTGATGAAGTTTTGCAAAATCCAGCTCTGATTTGACAGGAAAACTCAGGCATAAGTTTCTGCATGTCATGCAGACTTGAGTCCTTGGGGACATGTGAGCAGCTGAAGTACTTGGCTTTGGGGGAAGTCCAGTAGTAGAGTTTCCTTATATGTAAAATGGGTTGGTTTTTTTTTAAAAAAAAGACCATCTTGCTGTGCAGATACTGTATGCCCAAATGCTTGGTGCTGAGCCTGGCACATACTTGGCACGTAATAAAGGAAGGGAACGGTGCTTTTTGTAGCTTGTTTAGATTTGGCTTTCAGAATTGTACACAGGTTCTGTGTTGGATTCTGAAGTGCCTTGTTGGGTGTGCCTCCACGTGACCGTGAAGTTAGAGGAACATCTGAGGATGGAAAAATGCTGCCATGTCAAGGTGCCAGAGGCCACTCCCTGTCACCAAATGCCCAAATCCATGCAGCCAGTTCTCAGCTTTCCAGAGCCCTCTTGGTTGTCTGCTCTCTAGTTGTTGCTCCTTCTGCCTTCCCAAGAAGGTGGGGAGGGAAAGAGGCAGAACTCAATCCAGACCAACTTTTACGTAGCACAGTTGATAAACAGGAGATTGGCATTGCTGGTTTAAAAGGAATATTTAAAACTTGTCTTTAATTTTAACTTCTCTCACTACCTCCTCTTCTCTTATTTCCTTTATTTATCACTCGGATCTTTTTTTTTTTTTTCCACATGTTCCCATTCAGCTGCACATGTGCATGTCAGACCTTCGGTGCACACTCAAACCCAGCTAGCATTTACTGAGTGCCTTCTACCTATCAGGCATGGGGCAGCCACGTTTATGGGTCTGAATTTGCTCTGGTTGGAGGTGATTGTGTACACAAGAAGTCACGGGAGTCACAGAGCCCCAAAATTGTTTGCATTGTTTGTGTACACATAGATGTGATAATACCTGGAGTCTTCACAGCCATTTTCTGAGTGAGGGTTGTATGCTACTTGTGCTAACCAGGGAACTTAAATCCAACGAGGTACCACAAGTCGAGTTCATTCATAGAGCCAGGCCTTTCCATATGTCATCATAATTGCTCTTTCCAGCAGAATACTGTAAGATACATGCCAAGCAGGATCAACATAAGGCTCAAATCATACTGTTTTTACTCAGTGGTAGGACGCCTACTCTGTTGGCCCAGATATGTGTTAGGCCCCCTTGGTATTTCTCCCAGCGGCCAAGACTCTTTTTGGATCAAAGTTAGTAATGGTTCATCTCTGATTGCTAATAAGCAACTTTAGCAATGATGAGACCAAATGACAAGTGCCTATTGTACCCATAGTACTGTACTACACATCTGGAGAGTGCGAAAGAACAAATGTAAGGTAGAGATATGTCACAGCAAGTGTTAGCATAGGTAGTGGTGTCTGGATCAGATGCCTGGCCATGTGTCTCATGTAGGAGATTGCTGTTTTATACTTTTTTTTTTTTGGTACCAGGGATCGAACTCAGGACCTTGTGCTTGCGAGGCAGGCGTATACTTGGTTTTTAAGATCCCATGTCTCTGTCAATCTGTATCAAATTTATTTATGTACACACACACACACTCACTCACAGCCAGGCCTGATGGGCAGCAGAGGAAAGCCTGTGGCCTTGAAACCAAACAGGCTTGGGTTCAAAACTCCACCTTGCTGTGCTGGTCATGTGCCTCTACCTTTTCACTGTGTTTATAATAATAAAAACATGGATAATTAGAATCTACACTGCAAGATTGTAGGCTGTCTTAAATTCTTTAACATATATAAAAGCAGCTGACACTATTCTTTGTGCCTAGTATAAGAAGTTGTGTGATACTGCTATAAATTATTGTACTTCTCTCAGTTTTGTGGAGAGAGGGGTCACAAGTGGAAGAGGACAGTGCATTCATTATGTCTGGAGTTGATAGAAATTCCACTAGAAACCAGACCCTAGAATCTCTTCAGAAGAGGTATGGAGCCCCATTAATGTACGAGAAATACCTGAGTTTCAGAAGAAAGTGGCGTAGGTAGGCTTCAGTTGGTTCTTTTTTCAGAAAGCTAAGATGGGAGGAGGAAGCTCATGGTGCTGGAAGGCAGTTGCTTTCTCTCTCAAATGTTTTTCTCATGCATGTGGGCACTTGCTGTATCTATTTAAATAACAGCAACAGCTCCTCCCTCAAGTTGGCATGTTTCCTCTACTTGCTTTCTGGTGGCCTTCTCCGTGACCCCAGTCAAGTTCAAAGCCACAGGCATCATTTGCTCAATTTGCTATTAGAAATCTAACAGTCAAGGGATGTTCGAAGTAGATGACATTTTGCCTTCTACACAGGCTGCTTTCCATCTGACCTCTGCTACTGTTAGCAGAGAGAGAAAGAGAGACAGAACGAGAATAGAGTGTGTTAGACATCAGTTACCAACAAGTGCTCTGCCTAGGGATATTCCTTAATGTCCCAGCTCACTCACTGGCGTCCCTGCCAAAGGGCAGCCCTCTCCTCTCTTGGCTGAGCCTTGGGTTATCCAAAGGCAGCAGTGTGACATTTTGACTGCCAAGCATTTTGGAGTGAAAGTTGACGGAGGCATATTCCACCGTTCTGGGTCCTTGTGGAGAGGTCTGGCTTTCTGCCTAGGCCTCAGTGGAGCTTCTCCCTTCCTGCCGGCTTTTGGATCATCAGCGTTGGCTCAGTAGTAGGCCCTTTGTCTGCTCTGGGGGAGAGTCTGCAGGTGGATTTTCCCTTCTGCCTCTGTACTGTTTGGAGCAAAAAGGAAATGGGTTCCCACTGTCCAGATAAGCCCATGGCCTGCAGCCCAGGGCCTGCCTGGCAAGCTGCTCTCTAACTGCGGGCTCTGGGCTGATCTCTTAATCCTTGGCAGGAAGGCAGAACTTGATACCCTGAAGAGGGAAGGACTAAAGCCTAGTTTATCCCAGGTCCCAGAATACTCACACTCAGAAGGATTGTGTTGGGGTGACTTTGGGATCCCTACAGTTCCAGATTTAGCTATTGTCTCAGTGTGTGGAAGTCCATGTGTGTGCTTTTGGCCATGCTGTTGCTATGTATGTCTGAAAACTTAAACACACAAGTTCAGGGATGCATAAATGAGAGCTATAAATATTCTCTACACCACTGTTCCCTGAGGTAGCTTTTTCAGTGACAAATGAGATTTGTTTCACGTTTGATATCGTCCAGCAGCTGTGCCTGCCCCACGAGCCCTCTGGATGTCCAGGGAAGCACTTCCCCTGACAAAGGGACTCTCCACCCAAAGCAGCCTCTGTGGGCCCCTCCTTTCGCATTTCCTGGGGCAGCACACAAGGGCCCAGCATGATGGAAATGTGGAGGGGAAGGGAGAAAGGTATTGCCCTCATCAGGCTCTTCATATAACATCCTTCCTGGTAGACTTTTCCCAGAGGAGGAAGTGGAGAGTGAGTGGGCTTATGGGAACCAGAGAGCTGTGCTTTGGAAATAGATTTTTCTACATTGGAGAGGGCCTGCATTGAATAAAGGGAGAGCTTAGGAAATGCCCATCCACAACACCAGGCTCCACATTCCTGCAGCCCCACATTTCAGCCCTGAGGAACCCAGGGAGTAGAGTCTGGAAGGAGCCACAGGGTAGCTAACAGACATTTGCTGCAACAGGTGAGATTCTGGCATTGAGCATCCTGGTTTCCCTTAGTAACCTACTGTAGATTTATCATCTGTGCATTTTGCTAACCTTTTTAGAAGCTATTTATAACTCTAGCCTGCACTACATCACACGGGAATGCTAGGTTCTTCCTTTGCATTGGGATGGTGCATGGCCTTTGTTGACTTTAAAACTTTGCTCTGTAGAATGCCCAGTGTTCCCTTCTTTGGGACTCTGATATCAGTTGGGATGTGCCAGCTCAGACTCTGGCTGGGAGGCAGGGACTTTGGGATAGGACCCACCCCCCCATTCCTACTGCCTCCGCTTGGTTTCTGGCTTGGTTCAGCCATGCCCCATCCCCTCCCAGGCCCTTTGATCCGTCTGGCTTTTCCACTTATATCCTGGGTCTCCGGAGGTTTGATGACATTTCTGTTCTGTAGAGCAAAGCTTCCTGGCAGCTATACCAGGCATGTGTGTTACAAGATGGTATACCATCAGTTTTGGGGGCCAGAGGAATGGAGATCCCCAAAGGGGCTAAGGGTATGTTGTCATTTGCTGTGTTTGCCATGATACACCAAAGCTGATAGTTGTTTCTGTGTATGTGGTGCTGGTTTGGAACCCAAAGCCTCATGCCTGCTCTACCTCTGAGCTACACTCCAGCCCATGCCATGATATGAAACCTCTCAGGTCAGAGGCCTTCTGGAGAATTGGGTTTTTGTGGTTTTGTTGCGGAATTGGGGTTTTCTGAAGATGAGATGCATGGTATTAAAACAAAGCAGCTCTCCATGGGGCTATCAGTTTCTACCAAGGACACGTGTGCCAGCAGCAGCAAGTCCTACCAAGAGGCTCAGACAGAAGAGTGGGGCTACGCAGAGGAGGAATGTATGGCTATTACGGACAAACCGACAAAAGACCACATGTGACTTTTTAAAAAACTAAAATTCATAATCATGGTAGGCTGTTTCCTTTTACTCTGAGGGGCTTGGTTTTGCCCTAATTTGGTCCTCCTGGGTCAGGGAGTGGCTGTCTTTGCCCTCAGCAGTTTGCTGTTCCTCTTTTAGTGCCTGGTGCAGCTGCTGTGCATGCAGGGTGGCCTGAGGTGGAAGGGTGGCCAGTCCTTCCCAGCCCTTCCCAGCCCTCCACCTCCTTGGTAGACTTCTGTTGGACCACTCCCTGGAGTGGATCCTCCTGTCTCCGCTCCACACGGATAAGGGACTGTGTCTTTATCCCATCCCAGGGCCTAGCCCAGAGCTTGGTACATGGAAGGCCTGCAACAAAAATGTCTTCAAATCAGTTTGTTTTCATGTGACCATCAACTCAACTTGTTTAAAAGGCTAACCAGTGACTGAGGGTTTAGCTGGTGACAGCATGAGGCATACTCCTTCTCCGGACCAAAGGAGTAACAGGCAAGTTAGTGTGCTGTGGGCCACCAGTGTTGTCCTTACACAGGGCCAGCAGGCTTCATGTTCATCAGGCTCAGGCTTCTGCATCTTTCTGAAGACCTCTTGCTCCCTGATCCTCTGAGCAGGAGGCAGTTAGGCAATAGAAAGACAAGGTTTTGGCTTCTGCAGACTAGCTTTGAATCCTAGCCACCTGTCTTCATAGCTGAGCAGCTCAGCCTTGTGAGTCTTTTCCCTCTGTGTGTAATGGGGGGTGGGTGGGGGTGTTCTACCTTGCAGGGTAGCTATAAGGATTAGAGATTATATATGCTGTCGTTCCATATGATCCTGGCAGCACCTGTGAGTGATGGCCCAGGTCAACTTGGAGGACCATGGCACTTTAGTTCCAGTGGTAGTGGTGTAGATTCAGTGCCAGCCATGTTTAACGTTGTATGGGAGAAGAAAGAGGGTGATCAGACTGCAGAAGGGCACATCACCTGTGAAATGAATACTGCAGGGTGCTAGATGTGGAGGCAGGAGAAGCTGTCAATACCTAGGCCTGCAGAGCTTCCTAGTAAGAGACCTGTGGCCTTATTGGTCTGATGGGATTATAGTAGTGCCTCCTAGTAAGGTTACGGGGCCCATTTACAGCTTCCCAGCTCCCAGAGGACAGATTTCCTCAGTGGTCAGGGGAAGCCTGGGGCTTAGCTGTCCCTCCTAGTTTGAGCATTCTCACCTAGTCACTCACCCACGGCCTCTGTCCCCGCTCCAGTTGTGCTGAACAGCATCTCCTTTTTACAGAGTGCCACGAAGTGAAAGTTTGGGAAGCATTGTCATAAATGTGGTCGCACAAGCAGAGTGCTGGAAGCTCCTATCCGGGGTGGGAGGAGAGCAGGCATGGGAGTTCCCACATGCATCTTCATGGGGCGTAGGTCCCCGCTGTTGGCGTCAACCTCAAGGAGTAGGCTTGATAACTAAGTTATGGAGTTTTTCACCCCGTGAATGACAGCTTAGTAATTAGAGAGATATTAATCTGGTGCTGTGTTGCTTGTTGATTTGAATAGAAAGAAAAAGTAGGGGAGAGGATCCTGTTGTTATTTCTCTTCGAGGGACTGGTAGCAGAAATGAACAAGCCATCCATCTCTCCAGATCTGCAGGCTTGCTGATCTCCCCAGGCTCACATAGACTTGGGGGCTTACGAATGACACAATGGAAATGGTAGCGCAGGCCTGCAATCCCTTGGGCTACATAGTGAGTTCAAGGCCAGCCTGGAATATGTAGTGAGACCCTGTCTCAAAAAAAAAAAAAAAAAAATTCTTGTTGTAGAATGGCCTTTTCACAGAGTGCAAAACGTGGCATCTGGCACCTCCCTGGGGCCTCTCACCTGCTCCATGAGTCATGGAAGTTAGTGAAATTTGCTTCACTTTGAATGTTCAGGAGGTTACTGACTTGCTCCAGCCGAATAATTGGTAAAAGCCACAGCCAACATTCCAGGGCTGGCTTGGGACTCCAAGCCCTGAATTCTTCATGTTAACTTACGCTGGTCAGCAAAGGCCTCTTTCCATGTCGTATGTGTCAGTCTTGGATATTTTCACACAAGAGGTCTGTTCCAAACATTGCTTTTCTAGATAGAAGAGTTGGTGGAATGGTTTCTAGAAGGGGAACATGTTAGGGTTGCTGCTGTTGCCCCTAGGAAGTTGAGGCTGTTTTGTGTATTCGCGCGTAAACCACTGCACCTCCTTAAAAGGGGCACGATGGGGTGGCACCTGTGCTGCATTGCTGCTGACTAGGTGGAAGAAGCTTGGTGCCGTTTGCCCAAAAGTGTGGCTTCAGGTCCTCTGCTGGAGAATATGTAGACTTTCCTTGGCCCAAGGAAGCAGTGCCCCTCCCTGCCCCTTTGGGCTCCCTGTGTCTTCTTGTGCCCAGTAGCCTTGACCTGACATCAGATTGCCATTTGGGAGCTACTTACAAGTGACAGGTGTGTCTTTTCTTTGGGAGGGGATAGAGGAGGCCAGGGTCTGCTCTTCCAGGGAGATGAAATGGTGATAAGAACTTACTTGCATAAAGGTTGTCCAGGTAGAGAGCACCTAGGTGGGGGTGCTGGCTGCTCAGCAAGGGTTTAAGTTACTGCCCTGGCTGTCAAAATCTGGCCCTCCAGCAACATGTGTTTCCTGGTCACCTGTTAGCCATCTACATTCTTAGGTCCACCCCAGACCTCCTGAATCAAAATCTCTAGGAAATCTCGGTTATTCCAGGCCTTTCAGATAGTTCTTATACAGACAGATGTGTGAGAGCCACTGAGAGTATTTTTGTGTGCTGTGTACCTTGGCTCAGCTCCATAGTGTGCTGTCTGGCCTAGGGCTGTGCATATAGTAGGCTCCACAGTATTCTTGTTGAGGCCTAAATGCCAAGCCACTTTCATTAAGCAGCCAGATATGCTGTGGTCACTGTGGCTGAGGTCAGCACTCTGGGTAGTGTCAGAAGGGCAGCTTGGATCGTGCCTACTTCTGGTGTCAGATGGGCCATGGCATCCTTCTATTAAATTCCCCAGGCAAGTCACAGTGAGTGGTAGCATGGAGAGAAAGGGCTGTCTTATTCCAACACCCACGTTGGCAGTAATTGCTTCTCCCTCAGCTGACGGAAGCCTTCAGCACAAGTGCCCTCTTTCTCCATTCTTCCACCTCTTCCCTTTAAAATGTTTTCTTTTCTTTTTTTCAGACTTGTTCCAAGCTACAGAAACCATCCTCTTTCAAATGGACTAATGGTTGGGATTATAAATGAGTTGGCTCAAAGTAGGCCCCCTCTAAGAGCTGCCACTGAGAGAGAGAGCACTTATTTAATTCTGACTGTCCAGGTCAATTAAAATTCCATTTATCCTAGCTTAATTTTCAAAGGGCTGTCCTCCCCAGCCAGCTGGGTCAGGAGTCCCACTTACTACCTGGAGGTATTTCTAATGCCTCCTTGGCCCTGGAACCAGGGGGCTGGGGCTGGAGAAGTGAGGTGAGGGGGCGTCTCCGCTCCCATTGGACTGAGACTTTGTTGAATGGAGAGGAGCTTCAGGTCTGCCTCCAGGGCTCTTCCGGAAAGTGAGGTCACTGAGGCGGAGGCACCCTGTGGCTTAGTCCCTTCTTGAGGCTGATCCTTCTTCTGAATTTCAATTAAGTGAAAGTGCTCTAGGCTATGATGTGGCATTCACCAGGTAGATCTTTACTCCTTATGGAGATTGTGAGCCAATGAGAGGAGATGGCTTGTGGCACTCAGTACCCAGGGCAAGGATTGGGTCTCCCGCAGGAGCAAGGTCAGAGAGCCTGTTGGCAAGATTACTATGGGAAGAACCATTCTTATAAGTAAATCACTTCTGTGCTGGCTTTCTTACCAGCTCTTTGAAGGGGCCTTCTGACCTGTCTAGGCATCATTGAAGGGCTTTAAAATCAGGGAATAGAGAGTTGTTTTAATGCATTGCCCATTTAAGCACCGTGGGACTCATTGCAGAGCTCATTAGCAAGAAGGCTGCCTGTTCTATTTGAGCAAAATACTAGCTGTGGGTATGTACTGTCCTCCAGCAAGTCTAGACCTGGGGAGTCCTTTGCTGTGCAGGACCTGCCTGTTGGAAAGAAAAAAGTCTATGAGGTTGAGCCGAATACAAGTAGAAAACAGGACATGCTGTAAAAATGGTCAAGTGTGAGAAGTCTTAAAGGTTCCTGACCCCCTGCCTCCTTGGCCAGGTTCTCCTAGATTGGATGGACTCTGTAGAGCCACCTCTATTCAGAAATGGTTCTATCGGGGTACCTATAGGTCACTGAATCTGTGGGTCTGATTTATGTTATCTCATAAGAGTCCAAAGTATAAATGAGGTCCTGGTTTAAAAATGAGCAAAAGATATAAACTAATAGTTCACAAAAGAACAAAAGTAAGTAGCCAATGAAAACACTATGAAGGTGTGCATATAAAAACTTCTGGACAAGATGAGAGAAATTGATACTCAGGAGGCAGGAAAATACTGGAAATAAAACCTGACCCAACCAGTTTGAAGGTTAATTTGGCAAAGACCCTTGAATCTGCAGTGATATTTTTGTTTTGTTTTGTTTTTTGGGTACCGGGGGTTGAACTCAGGTCCTTGCGCTTGCGCAGCAGGCGGCGAAACCACTGAGCTAAATCCCTGGCCCTAGTGATCCATTTTTTATGAGTTTATGCCAAGGAAACATTCAAAGTATACAAATATCTATACAAAATGATATTCTTATTTATAATAGTGATAAATTATAAACACATTGATGTGTAGTAAAAAGGGACTTGTTAAATCATAGAATAATGTATACTAGAATAATATCAGCCATTAAGAACTATGCTTTCAAAAAATTTTAAAGAAATGTAGAAGGTTAATGAGATGTTAAGTGTGAAAAAGCATGAATCAGAACTATATACAGCATGATTACAACTTGGAAGAAAATGCACATGTATAATATGCAGGGAGAAAATGGGAACAAAATAATCAAAATGGTAAAGTGGTTGGCTCTCAGTAGTGATATTGAATAATTTGAGAGGTTTACTCTTTATTCTCTTTCCCTCACTAAAAAATAAGTCATTTTATTTTTATCAAAGTTGTAGTATATCTCTTAAGAGTCAGTGAGCCAGGCATAATGACCCACGCCTGTAATCCCAGTGTCCCGGAGGCTGAGGCAGGAGGATTGCAAATTCCAGGCCAGTTGGGGCAACTTAGCAACTTTTAGACCCTGTCTCAGAATAAAATATATAAAAATATCTGGGGATATTGCTCAGTGGTAGAGTGCTTGCTTAGCATGGGTTCATTTCCTGTACTGTGGTTCTGTAAGGTCCTGTTAGAAGGAAACAAAAGATCTCTTCCAACTTCCCCTTGAGAAAAGGCATGTCCCACTCCCTGGAGACATCCACTTTCAGCTCTCACTGTTTATTTGGGTAACAGATATCTTCTGTTGACTTCAGAGTGTGAGTGAGAAGGCTTTAGTTCTCCTCCACACATACCTTCTATTTCCCATGCCTCCTTTTCCAGTAGTGCTGTTACAGTTTTCAGTCTGACCAGTGATCAGTGTTCATAGTTTCTATTACTGTTCATCGCTGAGCCGTATAGCGTACTCTGGCTACGTTTTCCTGCTTGCACCACTTCTTGTTTCTCTGGAGTTAATGACTAACTCGTTTACTCCCTTGCTCGGTGTTTATTGCACAGCTCCCTGTTTCACACCACCCTTGCCTTTCCATGCAGTCAGGTGTGTCGGTTTCTCACACATCCCTCCCCAGCCTTCCAGCCTGCTGCAGCCTGGGTGGGCGTCTCTCACCACTGCACAGTTGCTCCCCTGGGGTTCCCTTCATCTTTATTAGGAGCCTCTGTGCCACTCTTTCTCAGTGTTCTTTCCCTGTGTTCCTGATCTCATGTCTTCTTGGTTTATTTCCTCACTTTGATGGAGGGTGTATTTTATTAGTTTCGTGAGAAAAGATTCATTGGGGGCAAACTTTATGACCCTACTATGTCTGAAAATATTTTTATTTCCTTCATACCCGATTGTTTGCAATTATTTTTTCCCCCGATTTCAAAGCCATTGTTTTTGTTATTTCTGTTTATGCTCTTCAGAGTTCCATACAGATCTCATCCTTGATCTATTATTAGGAACCTGATTTTAGTCTCTGGAAATTCTTAGGATCTGTCATTTCTCCTTCTGAGTTTTCATAGTCATAGGCTTTATGGTAGGTTCTCACTGGCTACTGTGGGCCCTTGCAGTCTGGAAATTCATGTTGTTTTTGGTGGTGAGAAATTTTCACTGCTTTGATTTCTTCACTTCCTGTTACTTCACTTCTGGTACTTTAGATTTAGAGGCTGGAGTTCCTGGAAGGGTCCTCAGATTTTCTTATATTTTCACTCACTCTGTCTCTGTCTTTTTGTTCCATTTCAGGAGAATTTTCTCAATGATATACTCTTAAAAAAAAGAAAAGAGCTTAAGGTTCTGCATAGATATTTATTTTAAAAAAGAGATACAAATGGCCAATAAACCCAGGAAGAGATGTTCCACACCATTAGCCTTTAGGGCAATACCTCCAAAGCAGCAATGACCTATCACATGACATGATTAGAGTAGCTGTAATTACATGGTAGAGGTGCAGAAATTTGAACCCTCATACGTTCCTTCTGGAAATGTAAAACAGTACAGCCACTTTGGAAAACAGTACGGTATTTCCTCAATATCTTTGAATATATGGTTACATATGGTACAGCATTTTCACTCATAGATACGTATAGGAGAGAAATTAAAACATACATTATTTTGACTTCGCAAAAAGTTTAAACAACTCAGATGTTCATCAGTTAACAAATAAATAAAATGTATTTTTATTATTTGGCAATAAAATCAAATGGAGTACTGATACAGGCCAACATGGATGAACTTTGAAAACATAATGATAATGAAAGTAGCCAATCAGAAAAGACCAGTTATTGGATAATGGAGATCCTGGTAATAGGCTAACACAGACATACTTAACATTATTAACATTGCTGTATAATTTCCTTAATGTTCTGCGCTCCAAGTTCTTCTCATGCCTTTTGCCACTTGTTCTTTTTCTCCTTGGTAGAGTCTGTTCCCATCCCTCCCTAATATTTCACTTTCTTGGTCATTGTCAAAGAAGTCTCCTCTCCGCATTCCTCTCATCCCTGCTTTTGATCAGATTTCTAGATTTGCTGGGGCTCTGCACAGCCTCTTGGACTTTGGATTCCATTCAGACCCACAGTAGCTGTGGGGATTTTTGAAGGCTCGTGTCCAGCCCGTCAGTCATATGTGGCCATCACTGTGAAGGTGAATCACATGCTTCTCTGTATGACTTAATTCCCTGCTCATCACTCATCCCCCTTCTTCTTGCTTCTTGTTCCAGCAGCATTGAAATGCATGAAATTCTCTGCATATATCATGCTGGGTACTGCCTTCACACCTCTCTACATGCCATTCCCTCTCCTTTGAATGATTTCCTCATGAAACTTTCAGCCACCTGACTCTACCCTTTGGACTGCACCATTGCTGAAGTCAGTTTCCTTCTTTGCTGTTTCTTCTGTAATCTCCTTTGTTTTTTGAATCTGGGGATCGAACTCTGGTCCTTGAGCTTGCAGGGCAGGTGGCAGAACCACTGAGCTAAATCCCCAGCCCCTCCTTTTTTTAAAAAAAAGTGTGTGTGATACGGGGCGGGCTGGGGGGTTGAACTCAGGAGCGCTCTATTACTGAGCTACATCCCCAGCCATTTTTCATTTTGAGACAGGGTCTCTTGAAGTTGCCCGGGCTGGCCCCAAATTTGCAATCCTTCTGCCTTAGCCTCCTGAGTAGCTGGGATTACACATGTGCACCACCATGCTTAGGTAAAATCTGATTCTATTTTTGTTGTGTTGTGGTTTTTTTTTGTACCGGGAATCGAACTCAGGACCTTGCGCTTGCGAGGCAGGCACATTGCCACTGAGCTAAATCCCCGGTCCTGATTTTATTTTTAATGTTCCTTTCCTGGTATGTAGTCTTTTCTAGGTTTTATTTGATTTGTTTTTTGGTGGAATATCTTATATAATTTCTCTGAGGATAGTAATGATAGTCCTTCAAAGTTTTTAAAAATTCTAATATAGGGCCGGGGATTTAGCTCAGTGGTTTCGCCACCTGCCTTGCAAGTGCAAGGACCTGAGTTCGATCCCCGGTACCAAAAAAAAAAAAATTTCTAATATATTGTTATAGTTATTCTATTTTGTTATTGGTTACTGTGCCTAATTTCTAAATTAAACTTTATCATAGATATCAGTGTATAGGAAAAACATAGTATATATAGGGCTCAATATTATTCACAATTTCAGATATCTACCAAGTCTTGGAATGTATTCTTTGCAGATAGAGGAGACTTCTGTGTACATTATGGAATGACTAAATCTAGCTAATTCAAGTCTTCCTTGGGATTCCCTGGATTCCATTAAGTCTAATGTCTGTGTTTCTTCAGGAGTCGTCTCTGTAGATATATTTTCATCCTTTATGAATGGACCTTGTTTTCTTATTTCTCTGTCTTGTGCTTCTTTTAAATTTTTTTGTCTTCTTGCATAGTCTTTCATTTTTATCTCTATCTAATGTGGCATTTCTTCATGAAGGGCAATTTGACACCCAGCATGTGCAGATCCAGGTGTGAGTGGGCTGGTGGACCCTGGTCTAACCTGGAGGTCAGGGTTTCTCCAGTCAACACTGTGGATGTTTTGGGCTGGACAGTTCCTTATTGTAGGAACCTGTCTTGTGCACTGTAGGATGTTTACAGCATCTCTGGCCTCTTATTACTAGATGCCATTAGCACCCTTCCACCAGTTGTTATAATCAAAAATGTCTCCAGACATTACCCAATGTCCTTTGAGGCAATGCCCCACCCCCCAATGCTTTCCCCCATTCCAGTTGAGAACTGTTTTACTGTGATCTGTAAGCTTTTTCACTGGGGAATCTGCAAACTCAGTGGGTTTTAGTTCTTCCTGTTGGACTGGTTATATTTCCCAGAAAGTAATCTTCCCTCTCCTGTCTGAGGAGGGCTTATGCTAGACTGATGGTGTCCTTTTAGGAAAGTGGAGGAAGTAGGATGAGGGCTCAGTTTTCAGTGGTCCAGTATGTGCAACCAGGCCTGGTGTCCTCCTATTATGGTTTATATCTAGATGCCCCTCCCGACCCCCGGCCAAAGCCCCATGTGCTCAGAAGCAGGGCCTTATGGAAGGTGATTGGATTATGGAGGTGCCACAGCTGCCTTGTTGTTGGAACACAGGGCCTAGTTGGAAGAGGCCAGTCTCTGGGGGTGTGACATGGAAGGGTAAATCTCCCTCGTAGCCTCCACCCTTCATGCTCTGCTTTCTGGCTGCCGTGAGGTGAGCATTGTTCCTCCGCCAGACCCTTCCACCATGCTGTTTCTCCCTGGAGCCAGCTGACCATGCAGGGACTGAAACTTCTAAACTGTGAGCCAAAATAAGCCTCTCCTCTTTTAGATTTTGGGTGTGAGGTATTTTATCCCAGCCACTAGGAAAGTGACTAAGATACCTCCCACCCAGGGATCCTCTCTTCTGCCCTTGCTAAAGAATAAATATCCTTTGCTTTTCACTAGGGTTGGGGAATATACCATGATAAAGAAGGGGATCTGGGATCAAAGTTCTCCATAAGCCAACTCTCTGCCCACCTCCTCGTTTGCATCTCTGTTTTTGTCTCACATCCAGGAGAACACACTGCTCCAGGCCCTACACCTCAGACCCTTGTGATGTCCTGTTGTGTGGCCCAACCTGGGCTTAGCTTCCCTCATTGCTGACTCAGGATCTGCTCCCTGGGTCTACTAAGTCAGTTCCCTTTTCTTTTGCCTTTGGCTTATAAAATTCTGTTGCTGTTGTCACCTTATTTGTTGTGTCCTTGTGGCTTTATGCCTTTTAAAAAATATTATGGTACATGTTAGAGGATTTTGGAGCCATCCAAGATAAATGTATGTGTTCAGGCAGCTGGGATTTAACTGGAGTCTTCCCCATTTTATAATTGGAAACATAAATATGAAGAACACAGTTACCGTGTGGCTTCTCTTTTCAGCACCTGCCTTAGTATTCCTGGGGGAGAAGAAAGCGTAAGAATCTTGACTGGTACTCAGGCTTTGGAGGAAAAGGAGTTGGATGTCTTGGAGGAGGTTTGTTTCTCTGGGTCCTAGAAAAATGGCCTTTTCTTTCCATGTCCAAGCACTGCTCTGTAGGGACCAGACTGTATGTCTACCATTGGGCTGAGCTGGATAGATAACTGTAGTTCTATTATGCAAGCAGTACTTTGCTGGACTCTGTTTAGGGTCTGCATAGATCATAACTCTCCAGGTGACATGTTTTACAGACAGGTCAAAACATAGTCTATTAGGTTACTCTTTTCTTTGGTTGCATTTCACTTACCTTGGTTATATTTGGACATTTTCAAATGTGTCAGTCACCTTAGTGTAACGCACACTACAGGTAACTAATAACTTTGGTTTGATTTCAATAATGTAATTCTCAAAATATAGCCTTATCTCAAAAGGTTAGGTACCCACCTCCTATACATTAATTACACCTGCAGTGTCAGTGACATTGGGAGGTGGCCTGGCCCGTTTCCTAGGTGAGAAGTTGGCATGGATGTGAGGGTTTGGGGTAGAGAGGGGTCCAGGCAGGACTGAATCTTCTACGCTAGAGGAAAACACAGAAGGAGGTGTGCAGGAGACTTTGAGGGTGGGTGCGGAGCAGGCTCCATCCAATTTGGCAACAGTGGGTGGCAGAAGGGAAGCTGTTGAAGCTAAGGTTGGCAAAGGAGCTTGGTGCCAGCTGTGGATGGCTGGGAACCCTAATGAGTTTGGACTTTCCAAAGGGTGCAGTGGTGAGCCAGCAATGTCTCTAAATTGGTGCCGGGAGGGAGGTAACAGAGGCACATGAGGTGATTTCTCCATGTGGCCTTGGCCTTTTCTAGTCCTCAAGAGTGGATGTCTTCTCTGCACTCCAAATTCCTGTGGCACTTAGCACCATGGTCTCAGGTCATTAATCTGTGTCTATATTCAAGGTCTTCTTTGGATCTGTTTATCCTATTTAATCATAGCAGTGACCATGAGATTGTATTACCCCCCCCCCCCCCCCCCCGGCTTTTTTTTAAATAGATGAGGAAACAGGCTCAGATGCTGAAAAGACCCTTGTAAAGTCACACACATTGTCAGCCCTAGGCCTCAGGCCAGGCTTTTGGTTCCACATCCGCATCCCACTGTCTCATGACTTCCTCCTGCTGCCCAGATCTCACCAGATTCCTTAGTAAGCCAGTGGCATTTTATGTTATGTTATGTTATTTTATTTTATTTCTGTAGTGCTGGAAGTTGTACCCAAGGTGTTGTGCATGCTAGCACTTTACCACTGAGCTACACCCTAGACTAGTGGCTCTTTAAGGAAGACATCTACCATTTGGTTATCCAGGCAGCACAGAACATAGACTTCAGTGATAGACTGCAGACACTGATGACCATGGAGCTCATTTTGTGGCTAACACAGGGCCAGGCTCAGAGCCGGAAGCTCGCAGCCTCCTGTGCAATTTGGCCTGGGTGTAGGCTGCAATCTTGAACTTTCGAATCCACCCCTATAGGGGTGGAATCCAGCTGCTCCAGGGAAGATTTCCTCACCACCTTACCCAGTGCCTGGGCTCTGCTGCTGCCTGCACTGCTCCAGAGGGAGGAAAGGAGGGGTGCACCTGACCCAACACTGCCTCCAAGGGTTTTCTGACAATCTACAGAAACCACTGTGTATGTGAAAGCGTGGTTGATCTGGTGCCTTTCTGATCGAGTTTGTGGTGGTTCTGGTTTCCTTGCTGCCTGGAGTATTGCTTTGGTTTGGTTTTATTTCTCTGGCCCTTGGTTTGCTTTGGCTGATGTCATGAATCTTCCTGTCCAGGCTTTTCAGTTTGGGAAATGCAGCTGCGGGAGTGGCTGAGCTTTTTGGAATACAGAAGATGCTAGTGTAGCTGAGTGTCCAGTAAGTATGCTGAAAGCCACCCTGGCTGTGTGCAGCAGGGGCCAGGGAGGACTTGGTGGCTGCACCAGAGCCAGGTGCAGCCTAATTCTTCACCTCCCAAGGCTCTCTGTCCATTGTTATTTGAACACATTTTTGGGGAATGTCTGTCTAGCTGTTTCCTAGGTAGGCATGTAAACATATGCACTTATTTAAACCAGCAAAACTTTTCTTGTGTTCTTCTCAAGGTCAGTTTCATCCCCAGTCCTCATTTTCTGCCCATTTATTCCTTTGCCCCAAATCTGAAACTGAACAGAGAAGGAACACTCCTGAGTGGGTGTGGTTATCAGGGAACAGCCACCGTATGGGCCAAGTGCCTTTTATACCTCAGCTCCTTTACCCTTCCTGGTAGCTGAAGGGAAAGATCTGTCAGCAGTCTGTTTGGTAGGTGAAAGAAACAGGCAAGGTGGGTAACTTGCCCAAGGCCACACAGCTTAGCAAGGCTGGGTCCAACTCAAAAGGTCTGTGTCAACCTATGATACACTGCCTGGTTAAAACTTCTTCTTAGGAGAAGTTTCGTTATTAACCAATCAGGAGATGGCTTGTGTCCTGGGCTGGTGAAGGTCTAGTCAGGTGGTTTGGGCTTGTGTGGAAGTAGGAACCAGGCAGTCTCGGCCTGAGAGGTGAAGGAGGCTGTAGTAATGCCATAGGGTTTCTTGTTCAAGGCCACAGGAGTTCTTCAGGGACCTCCTGTAGTTGAAAAGGCCAAAGCTGGCAAGGAGGAGATGAAGGGAGTGGTTCAGAATGGGGAGGGGAGGGGCTGGATCCAACATGGGCCGAGAGGATGAGCCCTGCTTAACAGTAGCAGTGTGTGAGGGTGATTCATGCAGGCCCGGGGTCAGTATGGTGCAGGTGATTCTGCCGTAGTCAGCATCTCTGGATTTTCAGAGAAGTCTGTGAAAATGTGGGGGGGGGGGGCGGTGCCTGCAAAGTCACACCTTTGTATTCTTGTGTACGTATATATAACTTTTAAAGTTGAGGTAGAAATCCAATCTTTTTTTTTTTTTGTAGTAGGATTGAAGCCAAGGCCTTGTACTGAACTATATCCCCCATCCTCATCCCCTTTATTTTTTTTTTTGAGACAGGATCTGGCCAAGTTACCCAGGGCGGGCTCACACTTATGATCATCCAAAGTTGCTGGGATTCTAGGCATGTGGCATCATGCCCAGCACACTGAACCATCTTTAAGTATACAGTCCAGTGGCGATTAGTTCATTCACAGTGTTGTGCACCCACCACCTCTGTCTAGTTCTAAAACATTTTCATCAACCCAACAGCAACTGTATGAATGTTTAAGGGGTCTGTTCCAGGCAACCATGTTTATGAGATGTGTTAGGCCGTCCTGATTTTGCCTCTGAATGAGAAGCCTCCCGCCTCAGATGCCAGATTGCACTTGTCTGCCTTGCCATGGTGTGTGGCTTAAGTCTCTAGATTCCAAAAATGTTTGTTAGTCATTGTTTAACTCCTCCATGCAATTTGGCTGCTTCAGCTGGACATAGAGAAAAGCAACACTTCAGGCTTAATCGTGGTGTACAGTTGTCCCTCTGTGTGCTCAGGAGATTGGATCCAGGACCTGTCAGATAACCCGATCCGTGGATGCTCAAATCCCTTATATAAAATGGTGTGTATTTGCATTTAACCTATACACATCCTCCATATCATCTCTAGATTATGTATAATACCTAATCCAGTGTAAATGCTATGTAAATAGTTGTTTTGCTGTACTGTTTAGGGAATAACAAGAAAAAAGTCTATACATGTTCAGTACAGATACATGTTTGTGTTTCTGTATTTTCCACTCACCGTTTGTTGACTCCTTGGAAGCAGAGTTCACAGATATGGATGGATGGCTGTTCACAGTTGCTGGGGTCTTCACTTCACTGCCTGGTTGCAGGTGTGTTTGTCTTTGAGCAAACTGTAAGCCAAGTGCTGAGTGGATGGATGTCCTGGTGGAAGTGTCAGGACTGATACTTGCATTGCTGGTCCTCGAGATAGGTACAGATTCTGTGACCAGTCTGTGAATACACACTGGTGGCATCAGAGCACATGACACTGACCCATGTACAGGGCCCCCTGACCAGTCTGCGTGAGCTGCAGCAGTAGAGCTGGGAGTGATAAGTCCTTACTTGCTGAGAGGGTCAGGAGGGGCAACCTCAGCAGAAGAGGCAGGAACATCCCAGAAATGTTTTATTCTAATTGGACAGTTCTTGCTGTGGGGGCCCACCCCAGAACCAGTGTTCATGGGAGTGGCAGAGGCGAGGAATGGAACTCACTGATTGGCTTAAGTATGGGGTTAGGCTACCTAGGGCTAAGAGAGGGTAACCTCTGAACTACATCAGGGTTTTAGACAGGTAGAGGAAGTAGAAGGATGTTGGGTAGACAGTCAGCAGTGTCCTTCATACTTAGGTAAAATAAATATCAAAACAATGAAAAAAGGCATGGTGAGAAGCAATGGCAGGAACTGAGGTGCGGAAAGTGTCTCTGTGTGAGGCTGTCTGAGTGTTCATGGTAGAGTGGCTTTGGAGCTCATACTATACCCAAGCAGGTGGTTGGACCCATTTGTGCAGGAAACCAGCCCTGATTGCAAAAACCTCTTTGATTCCTCACTGAAAGTGACAGCAGTAACCTGGGAATTAGTCTGTCACTTGAGAATTCAGACACTTGATCTACTTTCTCCAGAGTTGTAGCTGATGTGCCACACAGGCCTCCCATGACCTGGCTGCAGCTTCATTTTTCAACCCTGCCTTCCCACATGTAACTCATTTATTCAGAAGTGTTCAATAAGTAGGTACTATCAGCCAGGCCTTGAAGACTAGGCCCTGCCTGCAGGAGTCCCAAGGAGGATACAGATAAGAAAAGAGGCACATACATGACAGTGTCTGAAATGAAGCAGAAGAAGCACAGTGCTGTCGAACTATAAAATGTGAGGATGCTTGATCTGAATTAAGGGTTCAGGTGAGATCTGTTGGACAAAGTGATTTATAGACCAAAGCCTGGAAGATGAGTAGGAGCTAGCCAGGTAAGGTCATGTGAAGAGGGAAAGGGATGAGTCGTATGTGTTGTTGCCTGATTGGGTGTTGGAATCTTTTATTGAGATGGCACACATAGAAGGGAAGACGTGAGGTTAGATCAGAAATACAGAATCTTGAGATGTTCTTGTTCAGCCAGAAGGAGGCATCAAATAAAGAGCTGAGTCTAGAACTCAGAGTCATAGAGCTCCTCTGATTCTTCTGATTACCTGCTTGACATCTTGACACAACAGGTCTGAAGTCAGACTCAAGTTTTCTCCTTAATGTGCTTCTCAGACTTGCCCAGCTGCACAAACCAGAACCTAGATTATTTCTTTGCCTTATGTCCAGCCCATCACCCGAGCCTGGGTCTACTTCCAGAATGGATCTAGAAGCCACCATTTTTCTAGCTGCTTCCACTTAGTTCACCATGTCTTGTGCCCCGGGTTCCTCATAGCTTCTGTTATACTCATGTAACCTCCACTCCCTGCCCAGTTCATCCTCCTCAGAGCAGTCTGAGTCACCTTTTTAAAAAGTCAAATTGTGTGATTCCTTTGTCTCACTGTTAATGACATTCCTCTTCCTTGAGGCTTTTTCTCACTCTGTCCTGTATCTGGCCTCCTAAACCTTCCCTCAGGTCTCAGGCCGAGGTTGCCCCCTCAGTAAGGGCTTTCCTAACTGCCTAGACTGAAGGTGGTTTTCCTGGTTATTCTCGAGGTATACCTGGCTCTTTTCCTTCAGAGCACCTGTCCCAATTTGCAGGTATGTTCATTTTGGTCCTGATTTAGTCTTAGTACCTCAACTATATCAGACTCTCCCCTTTTTACTAATCCTCAAATGAAACCTGTAGAAAGTACAAGTCCCTAGACACTTCATTTTAAACCAGTAGAACATCCTAGCAGTAATATAAAAGAGAAACAAAGGAAAAGAAATTCATCATAGAAGGATTTATTTCAGTTTAAATTCTTAAATTCCCAGAGCCGAATATTCAAGAAATTACAATGAAGTAGCAGTCATTATGTACCTTTATCTATAGGTAGAATTACCATGAATGCAACAGCCACAAATATTCAGTGACATGGCTGTGTTTTATGGGTGATTCAGACACTTAACAGCAACATTGCCAGTGGTATAGAATTTTTTTTTATGATCATAAGCAACTCCTGGGATGTTTCAGACAAAATAAAGTACAGCCTTCTTCTACTTGGACTGAGATTACCTTCCTAGAGAATTTATTAAAATCATGCTTAAAAATTTTTTTTGTGTTCATATATTCAATCGAGTCGGGTTAGTAGATTTGTGTAATTTTAAAAGGGTTTTTCATGCTCATGAATACCTAGCAGGATACTCAACCATCATATGGGGCCTATAGTTACTTTTCATTGTACAGGTTTTTTATCAATCTGGTTTTCATCCCAAAATACCAGTAGTGTTTTCCTGTTCATTTTGACAGTCAAAAGCACCTCCCACATTTCCAGTGTGTCCCTTAGACACAGCCATACTGCCTGGCTGAGAACTACCTGCCCACTGCCCATACGCACTAAGTTGCAGGCAGGCAGGGTCTGTGTCTGGTTTCCACCAGTGTATGCACCGTGGTCCGCACCTCATTACCAATACACTTGTTGACACAGATGAATGAATGCATGAATGACTATCCCATCAACTTGAAGTCTGTGCCGTGAAGTTAGGAAAGAGTATGTACTGTGGAAGTGTGACCTGCCTTTTACCATCTTAGGCCAGCTAGCCTCTGTTTTAGTGAAATAGACTTTCAATTATAGCTTCACACAATGTAGAATTTGAGCTCTACATTCTTTTGAACCAGGGGAGTCACCTTGCTGTACATAAAAGAAACAGTGATGGCTCTGAAGCTGCAGCTTGTCTTTTTTTGGAAAGTCAGACTTGTCTGCTAGAAGAGCTCAAAGCACTTGACCAGCTCTCTTTTCTCTCAACATGTGTCTGCTATATTTACTCTCCCTTCACAGATGGGGAAATGAAGCTTGCCCAAGGGCCATATTTAGCTACGTCTTGATCCTCTGCCTTGTGGGGTCAGCTTAGATAAAACAGAATCCTAAGACTTGAGATTTAGCCAGGCGTTTAAACATCCTCCCACATTAAATCTGTTACTAGAGATGCTCAAAGGGTAAAAAGTTACTTTGAGCCTTTTCTGCGTGAGAGGAAGGAGTCTGCTGGTTCAGGCTCCCTGTTTTTAGAGATGAGGAAGTGCTGGTCCGTGGAGAAGTGGTAGGTTAATGGCAAGGCTAGTCTTCTCACCGGCTGTATATTTCTCTCCTTTTCCTCCAGCTAATCCAAACAGGAGTTAGGGTCAGTCAGGCAGCCAAAAGGAAAATAGTAATGGAAAAAGCTCACGATTTGGGTCCCTAGCTCCTAAATAATTGGTAAAGTAAGGGAGAGACTGACTTAGTAAAAATTGCCTGCAGATGACAGTTGCTGAAAGTTAGAAACTAAACCTTCAAGAGTTCTTTTACTAAGAGTCAATCAGGCTCATGACCTATAAATACCATTTCACAACTCAAATGAAGATTTAAAAATATAAGAAGAAACGATCAAATATGTAAAAAGTTTTTGAAAAGCAGTTACCTCCTAGACATATATAGCACTTTAAAAAATATTTTTCCTTCCCAAACTTTCTTTAGTTCAACAGTATTGGGTGTGGTAGGAGGCGGTAGGCAAATCCAATAAACTCATCACTAATGAACTTCCAGCCAAATTTATCAAAATGGTCCCCAAAGAGATTCAATCCAACTTCTTTGAAAAACAGCTGGGTTTTGATTTGGGGGATTAATATTGTCTGTTGTGGTGCTGGGGATCAAGCTCAGGGCATGCAAGTGCCCTACCACTGAGTTACTCTCCCCGTTCTAGAGTTATTTTTAAGGAGGTGAAAAGTGGTATTTTCATTTCACAATGTTAAATATAAAATGAACTAAAAGGTGACAAAGTGACTACCCAAAGAAATCAGTTCTCATAACTGATTCCCCAGAATTACTATAGAAATGTCTATGATATTGTTAGAACACTTTCTTCAGGAGCTCCTTCCACGCATGTGTCCTCTTGCCTTCGCGTAGCACCCTTTGAGGGCTGGCTGTTTCAAAAGCCAGACCTGGTTCCTATTTTGGGCTTCTCACTAGAAACAGATGTTTCAGATGGAAATTACTACAGTGCCCTAGGAAGTGGCAGAGAGTTGCTGTTTCTTATTCCACAAAGCCAACAGCTGTCAGGGCATTCTTACTTAGTTGTCAGACATTTTATATATTTCTGAAAGTAATCAGCAGCTGTTTTAGACTTTGGATGGCTAAGGCTTGCTAATGAAACAATTACTCAATTGTGGTCCCACATTTTCTTATTTTAGGTTGTTATAGAGGGAAACTCTTGTAGGTGTTGGTAAATGACTATTTCCTAAATTAGAATAACATCATCCTGGGTTATTTGGGAGTGCAACTCATTCTTACAGTACCTCTCGTTTTCAAAGCACTTTGTCACTGGCACCTTCCCGGTTTATATTTTTGTTTTTGTTTTTGTTTGGTTTGGTATCGGAGATCGAACTCGTGTCCTTGCGCTTGCGAGGCAGGCGGCAGAACCACTGAGCTAAATCCCCGGCCCCCTCGCGGTCTATAAACAGAAACTAAGGCTCCAAGAAATAAGGGCCTTAACCAAGGCCACATTGGTTATGTATGTTCAAATCTTATCTATTCTGTAAGGCCAGCTCAAATGCCTCTCTTATGAAGTCTTTTCTTAGTGTCCACTAATTACCGCTTTTGAAATGTACCACATTCTGACATTTAATAGCAGGTTTGCATACATCTTGTCAGTCTTATCATGAGCTTATGAAGGACAGAGACAGTGATCATCTCCCTACCCATCAGAATTTCTCCTCATCAGTGCTAAGCTTATCCATATTTTCACACCAGCCCACAGTTCCTTCTCTACGTGATGGCTTTCTGGTCTGCGAAGCCCTAGAAAGCTTCACAGGCATCTTGTGGGTACTATTGTTCATTCGTGCTCATTGCCTTATTTTTAACATAACATCTTACCAGAGAGCTTGGTAAATGTTTACAGAGTGTTTGATAAATTAAGTATTTGAATCTTGGCCTTCCTTCATGTCTCTGATGGTTTTGCAGCACTGTTCCATGTAGCTAGTAGATGCTTATTTTAATGTTTCTTGGATTAACCATTGATCTATTCATCTGTTCCAGCTTCCATGTTGATCTCCCCCATTGTATATGACTTTCTTTCTCTATTTATGTCTTGAACTCCCAACTAAACTATGAGTTCCAATGTATACAACTATGTCTTTTATATGTGTGTATGTGAACATTTTCCATGCAGCGTAATCTCACTCAATAAATCTTTGCTGATGGCTTTTAAGTAGCCAATGTATGACAGCATGCCCACAGACAAAACCTGGCAGAGGCTAGCTTGTCCCGTGTGCATGGTTTTATGTAAAATACAAGTTTGGGGTATTTATTTTAAATAAACAGACACAAGCATTTTAAACAAAGACCAGTAAAGTGGGAGGGAACACCCAGATCCACATGACGAGACAAGATCAGTGAAGAAGCAGGGAGGGTTGTGGGCCCCACGGGCTGAGCAAGACACCAACAGATGTCTCTGGCTGCTGTGCATCTACTGTGTGTCCCTGTTGCTCCAGAAAATCTTGTTTCCTCTCAGGAACATTTCTTTGGTCTCTTATTTGCAATTCTTGTCAGATAATAAGTGTGTGATACTTTTAAGGATTATGGTTGTCACAGATCAAGAATTCTTGACAGTAATAGAGACTAGCTGAATCACTAAGCTATCAGAACACACTTTAAAAATTGACTCCTCTGCTACTTAGCCAGTTGGTACAAAGTTAAAGGATTTATTTACCAGTCCAAAATCCTGTTGACCAAACTCAACATTTTTTTTCATGGTTTGATCAGATAATTGTCTCTAATATACTTTTCTGCACTCTTGAGGATGTTCTAGTTAAATGTTTAAAATACCTACTTTTAAAAGTAGAACTAAAATATATATTGGTTTGTTAATTAGGAGGACACTGGAGAGTTGGCTGGGAAGAGTTTTGACTTTGATAAGTGGTCATTTAAAAGTAAGGGCAATTGTACCACATTTAACTTTCTTTGTGTTGTCAGATTTAAATATATACTTGAGAGGACACATTCTGCAAATTTCCACCTATTTATTACCAAATCCAATATTCCACATTAAGTTCACTCAAGATATGGTACAGGGAGTGTAAACATTTTTATATGATGCCAAGTACAGTGTGCACAAGGGATAATTTATTTTTTAATTTGCTATCTATTATTAGACTTCTAATTACTTAGGCTGAATGGAAGCAGAAGGGTCTCCTTCTTATAATAACTGCCAATTATTTAGCCAGAAGTGACAGGTCAGAGTTCACTTTAGGTAGCTTGGACTTACAAAGTAACATTTCTTTCTAAAGAGTTCTAAACCTACTTGTTTTGTTGTTTGTTTGTTTGTTTTCTAACCTCAGTTCCCTACATTTAATTATTCTAACAGAATTTGCAGTTTAAGAAATACAGTACCTAGAAATGATTTGGTCCCTTGTGCCCCCATGTGTTCCTCACTGAGAAAAATCGGGACTCAACTGTGCTTATGAAGGGAATCTGTAGAACAGATTTATATTCTGTGGAATATTTTTATTAATATCAAGAATTTCTAGAGAACTTTGAATTCACCTGCTTTAAATTTCTTGTCATATCCCCCTAGAGAAAGAATAAATAATTATATTTCCCTGATGAGGTAAACTTGCTTGAAAAGCAAAATTTTCATTACAGTAAATTTGGGATTCTTGAAAAAATACAAATTTTTCTTCATTCTCTTTCAAGTCTTAAGGCTGCTCAATTCCAAAATGACTAATTACTGCAGTGATAATATACCATTCTCTTTCTATTAATCTGACAGTTACACTGCCCTCAAGAGACCTCAGTTTATGCATTTTGTTGGGAATGCAGAAAATTTTTATTTCTCAGTAAAGGAGTTGCTTTAGTTGTAGTTGGAGGGAGATACAAAGCCAGGAATGTATGGGACTCGTGGGATTCTGCCTGGGTTTGTGGAGGAAGAGAATCAGCTTTTCATGGGATAAAGAATTTATGTTAAAGCACTGGACAGCTTCTTTCATATGCCAGGTGTAATGCTGAGTGCTTCAGTTGTATTATTTCATTTATTCCTCATAATCCTCTAGAAGAGCATCCTCACTTCTATTTCTGTGAACACTGGAAACCTAAATCTGGCGAGGAGTGAGTTTTAATGAGAACTCCCCATCCCCAGACCATGCCAAATGCAGGTATGCTCAGAAGCATAGAGCTGCTGGATAGAATGCTGAGGTTAAATACTGTTTCTTTGATTCTCTGATGTATTTGCACTTTGAAATAGGGAATAAAGTGTGGAAACCACATTCAGTGCACCTGATCGCACTACTTAACGTACAAACTGAGTTTTCAAAATGTATATTTTTGATAATAGTCCTTCTGGCTGGGGTATAACACGTTCCATACCTACTCTACTTGATTTCCTCATGAATAATTTCTTAATGCCGGGGCATAGTTTGAGTCAAAATCAAATTCAGGCCTCCACTTTTAAAAATAAAGGTTTTAGGGCTGGCGTGGTGGTGCACACTTGTAATCACAGGACATGGGAGACTCAGGCAAAAGGGTTGCCATGAGTTCGAGGCCAGCCTAGGCTATGTGTAGTGAGTTTAAGGCCAGCTTGCACTACATAGCGAGACCCTGTCTCAACACAAAAATAAAAGGTGTAGAAGGTTGAGAGGTGGCTTTTCCCCTTTTGTCCTGTGAGAGCCATTGCCTGAGAAATCTCGGTGTGCAAAGCTCTAGTGTAGGAGTGCCTTTTGAAAGCTTTGCAGTACAACGGAAGAGTTCACCTCCAGAGTCAAGAGTTTGAGGTGTTATTGCCATTGGCCTATGTCCTTAGCGTCCAGGCTTGTAGATTTAATCAACTGTGGACTCAAAATATTTGGGGAAGAAATGGATGTGTACTGAACATGTGCAGGCCTTTCCCCCTTCATTATTTTCTAAGCAATACAGTGGATAACCATTTACACAGTATTTACATTATACTAGGTAGTCTAAGTAATCTAGAGATGATTGAAAGTACACAGGAGGGTGTGTGGTGGTTCTATGCATATGCTGTGCTATTTCGTCTAAGAAACTTGGGCATCTATGGATTTTGATAGCTCCAGGGTCCTGGAACCAGTCTCCCTCAGATACTGAGGGGCAGCTCTATGCTTGAGCTGAAAATTGAATGAAGAAAAATGGCAGAAGATGACATGAAAGGAAAGTTGATCTGTGGAAGAAATAGTACCATTGGAATTCTGAGTGAAAGATGTTTTGAATATTCTTAGTCCCACATTTGTGCTGTTCTAACAGTGAAGTGAGTTAAGAGGGGAGGAGACCTAGGCCCAAAACAAAGTTTCCTTGAAACCAGATGCAAATGTAGCGAGTGACAAAAATGGAATCCTGACTTTGTTCCCTCACTAAAATATGAATTAGCAGAATTTGGTGTCACATAAAGTAGTCCATGCAAAAGATGACATTTACTACCTTTTGTGATACACAGAGACTAAAACAACCATCAGGAAGACCACCGAGAAGCAGCAGTTTAAAAGAATTGATAGCCCAACATGTTCTGATTTGGAGAGATTTCCAGGGCAGACTGGACGAAGGAGGTGCAGAACACACATTGCATGATCTCATGTCCAGCTGTATGAATATGTGTAGCTGCAGGTGGATGCATGCATAGAAAAAGAACTGAGAGCTGAATAGATTAACATAAAAACATTTGGAAAGGAAGATAGAAGTTGGGGAGAAAAAGGATGTTTCTGTGAATTTATTCCATATGTTTCTGTCTTTCAATTTCACACACACACACACACACACACACAGAAAACAAGGGAAAATGCTAGAAAACAAGGGAAGCAAAAATTGAGGGTCTCAGTGAAGGTGTGAAGTGTGACGAATAAGTAAGGTGAATGTTTAAATAAAACACTTTTTTAACACTCAAAGACACATTGCCATTAATCTTCCTCACAATATTCCTCCATACTTTGAATACACTTATCCTACTGTTGTAGCCACTTTCCTGGAGCAGTTCTGGAAGACCTCTTTTGTCTTTCCATGACTGCCTTGATTTCCTGAATTGATTCAGAAAATTTAGGTCAATTTGTCAAAACCATTATAATGTATCTTCTTCACCATTTTCATTTGGGTCTGGGACTGTGCAACTTCTGGCTCTCCTCTATGTCAGAGTGACTATGAAAAGTTAAACACTTTAAATGGATAACAGGACTTCCAGAACTGCTTCAGAAAGTGGTAAGAACAATTGGATAAGTGTGTTCAAAGAGGAGTATTTTATAGGCAATTAATGGCAGTATGTCTTTTAGTGTGACAATACTTGTTAAAGTTTAAACCACTGTATTTTATGATCACACCTTGACTGTAGTTAAGAGCATAGACTCTGGAGTAATACCCTGAAGGGTTTGAATCCTAGTTCCTTATGGCTACATATCTTTACATACAGTCTTTGTCTTTGTGAAGGAAAACAAGGATGGGGTACTTGTGTTGTTACAAGGATTAAGTAATCCCTAAGAGAACGCAATGATTAAAAGTTGACACATAATAAATACCTGTATGTTGTTATAGTTCTTATTATTTAGCTCTCCTCAATTCTTTGTGTAGACTTTTTAAAAATGAAAAAGTTTAAAAGTTTTTTAAAAATTTAAAAGTTAAAAATGATTCCAGTGAATGCTTTAGTAATTACAATTTACTTTCTTAGTTTTTGTTGAATTTATTAGTGATACTCATTATTTTTACTCTATTGGTGTTCAGAACTTTGAAAAAAATTAACAAAAACAAGTGGAATCATCTTATGTAGAGTGCCATGCATTTAATTTGTGGGACACTTCTGAATTTGTCTCTTTGATCATATGATGTAAGGTATATAAGTAAACTATAGACAAGTAAATGTAGATAATGAGGTTTTTCTTTTTGTCTCAGGAAGACTATGATCGTCTGAGGCCTTTATCCTATCCAATGACTGATGTCTTCCTCATATGCTTCTCCGTGGTCAATCCAGCCTCATTTCAAAATGTGAAAGAAGAGTGGGTACCGGAACTTAAGGAATATGCCCCAAATGTACCCTTTTTATTAATAGGAACTCAGGTACGTCTGCTTTGATTTTTATCAGGTCAAGTATAAGTCAGTCAGTGGGGGTGGAGGGCTTACTCTCAGACAAATGGTCCTAAGGTTAGCAAATGATGTGTTTAAATTCAGATGCAGGTTAATAAGTTCTGCCATATTTTGGGGGGAAAATAGTGTCAAAATAAAGTAGTTATATTAGTAGCTTTAAAAAATTCATTTCTTTTTAATATTGTGGGGGTTTTTTTGGCATGTGGGGATTAAATGGGATGACATGCTTTGATTTCTTTTTAAAGACTTGTAATGTTATGGGACATTATTGACCTTTCTTAATTAGATTGATCTCCGGGATGACCCCAAAACTTTAGCGAGACTGAATGATATGAAAGAAAAACCTATATGTGTGGAACAAGGACAGAAACTAGCAAAAGAGGTAATGGAACGTTTGCAGAATTTAAAAATAAATGTAAAGGTAATAGTAGAAGTGAACACTTGTGTATTTCTGGTACACCAGGCACTGTGCTGAGTGCCTTACATGCATTTTCTCATGTAATCCTTGCACCAATTCTGTGAGGCAGGGTTTTTTTCTTTGTTTTTTTTTTCTTGTTGTAGAGAAGAGAAAACAGTGGCTTGGGGACATTGCCCAAGGCCCTGCAGTAGCAGAGTTGGGATTCAGTCCAAAGCCAGGCTCTTCTACCTGTGCCATGCTGCCAACAGTATTTTCTTTAAAAGTTACGTATTTATCAGTAGCAGGTGCTGAGACTTTAAGACCTTTTTAAATATTTAAACTTTGTACTGTGCCAAATCAGACTGTTTTCAGTAGACTTAAGGAATTAGGTTGTACAGTCACATAGGAAGATAATTTAAATTTGTGGTTAGAAATAAAATTATGGCCAGGTTTCTAAAAAAAAAAAAAAAAAAAGTAACAGCGATGCACCTCTCACCTTTTAGTTTATATTCTTCCTCGCCCTGAAGGTAGGTTTACTTTTTCTCTATTTGGCCCTAACATTATTGGATTTTTTTCTTTTTTGTGTGTGTGGTACCGGGGATCGAACTCAGCGCTTGTGAGGCAGGTGGCAGAACCACTGAGCTAAATCCCCGGCCCTGTATTTTTTTTAAAAAAATGTTGTGACATGTTTTAATAGGACTTTTGTGGAAACAGAATTTAATAAGTAATGTGCTATGTATTAGTAGACAGGAGAAACAAGAAAATTTTCTTCAAGGCAGTTTTTCCCAAAGCAGAACATAAAGGTTTCACTAACAGATCACTTTAGAAGAAAAAAAAATCACTTTAGGAATTTCTTAATATTCAATTTTGATATCTTGAGGAAAAAAGGAATTTCTAAATGTCATAAATGATGATATCGATTTAACCACATAAAATTGCCAGAAATAGAATTAAAAGTCATACAACAAATGATATATATGACAGAAAAGTGGGTTAATGTCCTTCGTATACAGGAATTGCTAGCATAAATGAATTAATCATAAAAAGACATATACCTCAGTAGGCTAAGAATGGTGTATTAAAGATAAGAATGTTCACACCACTATTACAGTCATTCAGTTTCCACATATAAAGGTGGCAAAAAATGAATTAAAGGTACTGTTGCAAGGGTGCAAGGAAATAGGCATTGTATTATATTGGTGGTTGTTGAATAAAAGCAATCTTGATAACATGCAAAAGCCTTAAAATCATGCTCACTTTTGATAAAGCAATTCCTTATGTAGCAGTTTATCCTAAGAAAATTGTTAGGATGTTGGTCAAAAAAGTTTCAGTTAGACTGTAACTCAGACTAACAGTTTTTGGGACATGCACGGGGTGGTGCTGAGGCTGCAAGCCGGGCCCTCATACATGCTAGGAAAACTGTTCTTCCTGAAACACTTGCCTCACTTGGCTTCCTTGAGCCCCTCTCTTGGTTCTTCTCCCTTCTTGTTGGGCCCTCAGCCATCTCTTCATCTCCATGGCCCCTGAATGTTGGAGGGCGCCAGGCATCAGCACTCTCCAATGGCGATACCCACTTCCCAAGGCTTAGGGACCTTCTTCCCGTCTTGTGGCTTGAATAGTTTCCGCAATTTGTATCTCCAGCCTGAACCTCTTCCACAAACTTTGGATGTAGCTCTCCAGTTGTGCACTTAACAAGTCTGTCTGGATGACTGAGCATTTTTGAATTAACATGCCTGAAACAGAGTTCCTGATTTTACCCTCCAAGCCTGTCCTGGCAGTTACTCAGGTCAGAAACCTTGAAGTCATACCTGACCTTGCTTTCTGTCTTGTACTACACATCTAATCTTTCAGCAGAACATACTGTTCTGCCTTCAGAACAGACAGGCTCCAAATGCTTCCTTCTCACCCTCTCCTCCTCACCTCTGACCTAGATTACTGGAACCGCTTTTCACTCACCTTTCTGCCGTCTCTGCTCCATGATAATCTTTTCAACACAGCAGCAGAATGAGTTTTAAAATACAAGCTTGGGGCTGGGGATTTAGCTTAGTGGTTCCGGTGCCTGCTGCGCAAGTGCAAGGTCCCAAGTTCGATCCCCGGTACCAAAACAAAACAAAACAAAAACAAAAACAAAAAAAAAACCACAAAAGAAAATACAAGCTTGGTCAGGTCATTGCTCTGCCCAGAACCCTCTGGTTGGTCCCCAGCACACTCCAAGTGCAGGTCAGAGCCCTGCTGGCAGCCCATAGACGCTGCTCCTTCTCTGCTCCAGCCCTGGCCTCTCTGCCTCTAGACCTGCCTCCGGCCTTTGTACTTTGCTGCTCCCTCTGCCTGGACTCTTCTTCCCTGGAGGTCCATTATTCATTCCTTAACCCCTTTCAGGTGTCTGCTTATGAACTTTCTCCATGTGACCCCCACCTGATCGTCCATACCCACTCCCTACTTTATCTTCCTTCCCATCTTTCCCCAGAGCACACATTTCCTTTTTACAGTGTGCCTTTGTACTTACTAGTGCTTGCATGGGCTTCTCCAAGATGCAGTGAGTTGCATGAGAGTAGGGTAGGGAGTTAATTTAGCAAATGAGTGTGCAGTTAACTTTCAGTGGAAGAGCAGGTCCCCTTGGAGTAGAAGCCAGTTAGTATGGCCTCAAGGTTACCTCCCTCACCCCATCTCTCCCACTCCCTGATGCTCGCTCTTCCGCCACTCTGGCATTTTTTCTGTTCCTCGAATGCTCCAAACATGTTCCCACCTCAGATCTTTGCATCTAGGGTCCTATCTACAGCCCTTCTCCTTGACCTTGACTGCTCAACTTGAAACCTTTCCTGACCTACCACCACCACCAGCCTCCAAGCTCAGTTACTCTTTTTCTCCCTAGCATTTTCACCGTCTGGTCTAGAGTCCTCCTCCGTGTGCCTCTCCTTTGTGGGATGTAAGCAGATGTGGTTAAGTTCACGGATATCTCCCCAGGACCTAAATAATGTTGAGGTATAGTGGGTACTCATCAAATATTTGATGAAAGAATTTTTCATGAAGTCTAGGAAATATACTAGTATTTTAACAGTTGGGTACTGTTGGGCATATGAATAGGGATGATAAGTTTATTCTCTTGCATAGCTGTGTTTTACAGTTTGTTATAATGTGATGTGTCACACCAATTATGTAAAAGATTTTATATATTTGTGATTTTATTTTTCTCCCTCCCAGATAGGAGCATGCTGCTATGTGGAATGTTCAGCTTTAACCCAGAAGGGATTGAAGACTGTTTTTGATGAGGCTATCATAGCCATTTTAACTCCAAAGAAACATACAGTTAAAAAAAGAATAGGATCAAGATGTATAAACTGTTGTTTGATTACGTGAAAAACTTCAGTGGCCAAGAAAACTGTCAATTTCTCTCAGAAAGCATATGAAATGCTACAGCGATACCCAGACCTCTTGTAATGAAGCAGTTTCAAACTTGAAAGAAAACAAAAACCTGTCCTCAGAATTCTATAAAGTTCATTAAGAATGTTCCTTAAAGGTCTAAGAAGCAGCAAACAGAATCTGAAGCCACAATCTATTATAAATACTTTATTTCAACTAGAAGGTACAATCTCTCAGGGTTTTCATAGTTCAAAAAGCTACAATCACATCATGTTGAAACTACGTTAAAAAAAACAACAGTGCTGTAAATGGAACTGCTTGGCTTTGACCATATACATTTCTGCACAGCCCTTACGGAGTCTGCACAAAGAAATATCTTCTCCCTTTGCTCCAGTTAATTGTTCTTGTATGTAAGTTGCTTTCTATTCCAGTATATCCAGAGTGGTGAAATAACAAGGCCAGCCACGTAGCCAAAGGTTGCTCCAAGTGTACAGGAGATGGGCCATACCTGAAGAGAGAATGTATGAGATCAAAAGCGAAAAGACGTTTATTATATTACCTGAGCACAAGTTAAATGTAAACTAAATATTTCTATATTAAAGCTTAATATGCTTTCTTAAAGAATGCCAAAAGTGTAATAAGGTCATAACTGCATTTATCATCAACACTAAAAATGTACACATTTTAGTTAATGTGCATTAAACTGTAACAAGGCTTCTGACAACTGTAGATTTAGTTTGATGCTCCCCAAATTGCATGAGATACATGCTAAATTACAAATTAAAATTTTGGGTCAGACTTCACCATAATCATGGACTCAGTTTAGCTCTCTGAATTACCTGGTAATTTTTTTAAAATTCCCACACTGGCTGTGTATATCAAATGATGAGAACTGTGTATGCTGACCAAAACACAAGAGAACGTTGATTTCTGTTAAAGAGGCAAGACCTAGAATCTAAGGATGTTACATGGAATTTAAAACAGAGCAGCTGCTTCTGTAATAAAACTGTTGTCACCTTTCAGATACAGATATTGCAACTATAGCAGAAGTTATAGAACCACAGCTTATGTACACTCTCAGAATGTAAGTTAAACAGAATACTGCTGGCTTCCAAATACCTATTCTCTCCAGTTGTATTACATTTCACAATATTCCATTAAGCCAGAAGTAGATAATGTTGATTTAATTAATCCCGGGGCAATACGTATTTGTCCCAAGGTGAAAGGCTCTGCTTAAAAAAAAAAAAGGAAACATTTTTCATGTTCATCTGTAAAGTTTATGTGGTACTGGAGCCATTTCTTTTTGCCTTTTTTTTTTTTTTTTTTTTTTTGGTACCGGGGATCGAACTCGGGTCCTTGCGCTTAGGAGCCATTTCTCATCATCATCTGAGGGACAGGCCTTAGGACTGTGTTGGAGGTGAACATTCTTAATAACTGGTCCTGTTACCTAATCTACCTTCTTTGTTTGGTCTGCTGTGGATCTGCCACGTTCCAGATGCCACACAACAGATAGTAGTGCTAGACAAAGTGTGAGCCACCTAATGCAGTTTAGACATGCATTATCTAATCCACAATTTCCCCTAGCCTTCCTTACATTTAACTTGCTGTTGCCTAAATTATGATTTGGTTTTGGTAGACTTCTGTTAATTTTTATGATTTGTACTTACAGCTATGTGAATTGCACAGATTGGGTAATGGAACACTAAACATTTATACTTGAAAATGACAGCCTTAAATGCTTATATCAGTCACAAATCTAGGATGTACTGTCTTTGTATGTGAGCTTTGTAGAGATTTTTAAAAATACAAGCATCATCTTCCCCATTGAAGAGTGGAGAGTCTACTGGATAACTAGTCAGAAGCTTTCTCTCAGAACTGGACATTGGATATCTTCCTTCTCTCAAGAAATGGTGGTTCACATTATCATGGCCTTATGTATGGTAAAATGGAATCTTCTGTAACTTTCTCATTTAATTGTGGTCTATTTTTAGGTAGACTTGAAGGAATTGTATAAATCAGTTAACATATTATCTGAGTTGTCCAACACATGGTATAAGGGGATTAAGACAGTAAAGTATTATACATTTCCTAGTTGCCTTTGGGAATTTGATGGGGATTTTTTTTTTTTCAAATTTACATCTTTGAAACCCTTCACACTTGGTTTAGTAGGCAATGAAAATTAAAATCTAGAATTTGTCCTGCCCTAAGAGATGGATTAGGAATCTGGAAACACAAACTGGTGTCACCTGCTTCTTGACTGGGCCTCAGTTTCCTCACCTTACAGTATGGAAGGTAGAAGAGACGATCTCCAGTGTCTCTCCCATCTATCAGTTCTTAGTGTCTTCTTTCCTGATCACAGTAATCATTGTTGGATACCACCTTCTCCAGATGGTAAAGATCATGTACACAGACTTTAAGAACTCTAAGCAAAGATGATTGTATCATCTGAACCTGAGGTGCCTTAGGTGCTCTACTGACCTTGATGGGGTTTGGAGTTTCTCATTGCTTATTCAGAGCTTTTTAATTGCTTTAGTTATTTAGTGTTTCTTTTTGCAATCCTTCCTGCTACTTAAACTAAAAACCAAAGATTTGTTTTCTATTCATAAGCAGATTGTAGAAAAATTGCCTTACTTTCAGAGACATGTTTTTTCATTAAAGGCTTAGGTTTTAATAGAAATTCAGATGAATCTCTGGAATGACTCTTTCAAACTAGTAAACTATTTGGGAAATAAAATACACTTCAAAAATACTTTATTGCCATGAATTTTGCTAGTAAATGCAAATATATATTGCTTCTAATAAGGTCATGTATGAAAGAACTTAAAAGAGATTTGTAGTTAATCTGTTTTTGCATACAGTGAATTAGTTCTAAAGTTCTTAAAAATGATTTTAGGGACTCCTTAAAATCTTATTTAATACTTTGCTAATTTACACCCTTATTTTATCTCTATAAGTACGTTTTAGGTTAGCCATGTTGAAAAATATTTCCAGTAAGTAAGCTTGAATTAATGGTATTTGTCATGAATTATCTTAGTTAGAGACTGCTTCCGTTTGATTTTTAATTATCTTAAATACCAAATTAAATACTGGTTTGTTGGTTGTTGCTTTTAAAGTGATTGTTACTTTTAACAGTGTCCCTTAACACACGGGATTACAAATAAAATGATACGCATAGTTTACTATCTATGTAAAGTGCTGAACTTCTTACCTCAGTAGTCTTTATTGAAAACACTATGAAAACATTCAGGAAGATATTGTTCCTTTTTTTCCTCTGTCATGGGAGTGTGCTCCTTTGGAAGGGCAAGAGCACCTGCACTCTGCTGAAAAGCTCTTAGTAGGAGTGCAGGAAAAACAATCATCCCTCATGGATCCCAGCCAAATTCAAATGTGGGTTACTCAATTGTATCTTAATCACTGTTATTTCAAAATGACTCTGTTCTCAAACACATACATAGACATTCACACATATTCTTTAAACTGCTGCCATACCTCACCTCAAATAGAATGCCAAAATGAAATAAATGCTAGTTTAAAAGTCTTGCCTAACGAGAGGTTAAGGCTTGGAACACTGGTGGTTATTAAGTAAATCTCAAGAAATCTATGCTGTCAACAAATTAAAATGCTCACTGGCTCTTAAGACTGTTTGCTAGTGATGGATCAGGCTTTGTACTTTGACCAGAGTACCTGCTTTACTTTCCTGAAATAAATAGTTCTTAATTGTAAACAGTCCTTTTTTAAAACTTTTTTTCTCATCTAAGAGCAATCTTCCTGATTTTTGTAGCCCAAAATAGGGAATGGAGAAAGGGGTAGTTATGGGAGGTTGCTCAACAATAACTACTCCTAAGCAAGTTCCGACTTTCTTACAATTGCTTTACAAGTTTACACTATGGCAACAATTCATGTGACTTGTCAGATTATCCTAGCATAATCCTGTATTTTAATAATTAGATCTTAAAGTTCTCTATTTAAAACTATTTCCCTGTTTCACATACAGAGATATTTCTATTTAATACTCCTGCCACAGGATTTAAAGGTACACCTGTATGTATATACTACACAGTTCAGCTGCAAAGCTACAAATTTTCTCCAAATTGTGGTAATGTGAGATGGCTATAATTATTTTGTTTTAAGAAAAACAGGAAACAGAACAAAGACATCCATATAAAAGAAGTCTTTCACAAGTGGCTTGCTACCAAATGTCAATCTCCTTTTAATTTAGTTTATTTACATTTTTTTTCTTTATTCTTCTTGATACAAGGTTTTGCCAAGTTGCCTGGGCTGCTGGCCTCAAACCTGCTACCTTGCCTTAGCCCCCTGAACAGCTGGGATCACAGGCATTTACCACCACATCCAGCTAAATATTTGTTTTGTGATCACTAAACAGAAGAGACAACTCATACATGCAAGAGGGTAAAATAATTAGCCTTGAAAGAAAAACCTATTTAAAATTTGAGTAGCTAAAATATCCCACTTAGGGTACCATTATTGTCCTTTCTTTAAACCACATGACCCCTTATTATGTATTTTCATTCCTTAAACCAAAAGAAGATCAATATTCTCTTAAAATAGCAGTGATAAAAGTTTTCCTTTTCATAAAATGGGGTCTGGGTACATCATACCAGTACTAAGTACTTTTTTTCTCTCAGAAATAAAACAATTTTATCTTTATAAACTAAAAGTGCACAATACATAAACTTTGTATGTTTTCTCTTATACAAATCATTATTGCCAGTTGAAAGACATTTCAAAATTATAAACGTGCTCCCACCTGAAGACCACACTATTTCCTGATCAGATATTGCCACACAACTGAACTCTGCTTACATTTTAGGAAAGGAAAAGGTACTGACCTATCTGTGAGGTGTTTAATGTTTCTCAAAGTATGTTCTGAGTAGTAAAGAATAGTGATAACACCAATTTTGATATTAGATTGGATTTGGGACTTGGTTCTGCTGGTTACTACACTTGTGACTCTGAGCAAGTCAACTATCCTTTCTGTGCCTTGGTTTCCTGACCTTCAAAATGAGGACTGCTATAAGACTTCTCTGTCCAAGTGCTGTAAGGATGAAGTAATGCACCATGCACTGTTACCATACATATAACAGTATCTAGCACATAGCACATGTGGCCAGTGCATTTGAACTCTTCACTGATCATAATCTTTTGGTTCCTAGTCCTAATAGGCACATATGAAATAAGCTGCCATTATAATCCAGAGCAGCATCATTCCCTAAATACACAAACTCTTCTGCTCCTATAAGTACTTTAAAAATATTTTTAGAGGGCTGGGGATTTAGCTCAGTGGTGCCGCTGCCTGCTTGGCAAGCACAGGGTCCCGAGTTGGATCCCCAGTACCAAAACAACAACAATAAAAAACAAAAATATTTTTAGAAGTCACATCTAACCAAATTAATGTTTCCTTCTGGCCAAACATGATCCTTAGATATATATGTGCATTAAGTTTAGGGGTTCACAGACCTGTGAAGCTCATCTATGCACTCCTGGTTAAGAATCCCTATACATACTCTGCCGCACTCTGCCATATCAAGTATTTTTATTCATAGACCTTTTAGATCTCCAAATTTTAAGGCTCAATCTTAATATAGATGGTATTTGTTTGTAACTGCATAATTTAAGAGTAAACAGTTGAGATTATTTTACTAAATTATAATACAAATGTTACTCAAGTTCCTTTAAAAAATATATATATATATATATAGTGCTCACACAAATACATAAAATAGATTCTAAAACTTGTAATGTCATTAAAATTATAGCCACAAATGTTTGCTACTGTACATAAAAGCTGCTTTGATATGTCATTACCTGTGGCACTAAGAAGATGCTGCAGGCTTCCTATAATGATGATCATTTATTTGAAATTAGATGGTAATTTTTTTCAAATTAGTTTAAAATGTTCAAAAAGTTTAAAAGTAACTATACAAAAATATTAAGCTATTTTCTTAAATAACACTGTGTTTTATTTAGAAGCTTTTCTTGGAAACAGCTTGGGCAGGGGAGTAAAAATAATCAAGTTTCAGGGCCAGTTCAGCCTTATGGTCTTGGCCAGATCACGTAATATCTGAGCCTCAGGTTCCCAATCTATGAAACAGAGACAATAGTACCAACTGTACTTAAAAATGTAGGCTGTTATATTAAATGAAGGAATATTTTTACATTTGACATGAAAACAGTGAGTACCATGTGCCAGTATTCCGTAGATTACATATTTGAAAAAATTAAACTTATATGAATACTAATGTACTTCTTAGGTAATTGACACTGCTGGGTAGTAAGTAGAACCAGCAGTTTAGAATAAATAAAAAAGTTGATAAGTAATATTATTCTGTATGATAGGAACTGTACCCTTACCTTTGTAATATAATCATCTTTAATATATGCTGTTCGTCACATGAACTGTCTGGGAGTATACAGCTTACATGAGAAAATTCTCAGGAGCTACACAATATACTGCCATTATGCAAGCCATTTGTAGTCTCCTTTCAGAAACAGAACAATAATTACCTGTTCCTGGCTGTCATTTTTCATAAATATTAAGAAGCAAGATTCAATATAGATACTGGTTTTAAACCAACCACTGGAAGACATTTGCATTGGTTTTGTTTTTATTGAGACAGGGTCTCACTATGTTGCCCAGGCTGGCCTTGAACTCCTGGACTCAAGTGATCTTCCTGCCTCAGCCTCCCAAGTAGCTGGGCCTATAGGTCCACATGCCAGTGTGTCCTGCTTGTGTTACCTTTAAAAGTCTCATCAAAACTATTGATCCCCTACTATAAACCAATAAGTTAAGGTGTAAGCTAAGATTAAATTATTTGGTTTTGGATCAACTGCAGCATAAATCCTTAACGTGTTCCAATATAATTAAATTACTTATAGTATGGGGGTGGGTATATGCCATCACAGATAACATGGAGAAACTGATCTGTCTGAGAACACCTTGAAACGTGTAACAACTCCCAAACACTAGGTTACTGGTTCTCTCTTCTGACAAAGAAAGATAAAACACAAGCAGCTAGCTATAAATAAATCTCTCACAAGCTACTTTTTAATATGCATGCTGTATTTTGTTTACCACAAATTTGCTTTTGCAAGAATGACAGAATTTGTCTTTCAAAGCCTGCTGACCTTCCATGGGCTTTAAATGATCATTTATATTTTCCTCTGAGTTTGGTCTGAAGCAGTGACGAGTTTTTCTAGATATTCCTAAAACAAATACTGTTGTCTGAGGTAGGAATACAGGTTCAGACAAAGCTACTCTCCTTGTAAATCCACACTGACCATGCATATTCTGACCACTCTCCTATTACTAAGAACACAAAAGTTATTTGTGGAGAGGTGTGTGGTCACTGGTCTGGAATTCTTTTCCATGTGACACTAAATGGTCTTATCCACGTTCATGTAAATGAGTTAGCCTGGGCAGCAGCATTCTCTCTCCCATGGAAGTCCTAACAGCTAACAGTTACAACACAACTACCCTACAGTGAACACACAGTTTGAATCCCAAGCCATCTTCTGTCAGTTAATTATGTTTTTCCCCCTATGGTTGGAACATATAAATCATATACTAATTAATATTTTATTTTGGTCTAAAACAGTATAATCCCTTTGGCAAGAAAAATACCAATTAACCTAAAAACATGCAACTCTTCAATCAAATCCATAATCTGTTTTATCCCTCCCGCCAGCGTTTTGCACCCATTCAATTAGTTATAATCCTATGTGCTCTAGCTTCAATTTCTGAACAATTTATCTGTGGTATCTGTGACTTCAGAAAGGGAATATATGTTTCACAAATATTAAATTTTTATTCTGATAAAACTGGGAGAAAAAAAGAATTATTAAATACAACAATGCCTCCTTTATCTGGTATCTGATGGGCATAAATACAAATATTTAAAAATAGTGTTAAAGACCATCTCAAGCACCTAAAATTCAAAACCGTCAAATTCAATTTCTTAAAACACATTTTGCTTTTCAACATAAAAATAACTATCCCAGAAGAGACTTGGTCATGTGGTTCAATTGCTTTCAGAGATACCAACATTGAAGACTAGAGTTCAAAGGCACATGTGGATTTTTCAGGCATGAAAGCATTACAGCTTTAAATATTCTCCTACAAATGTATTAAATTATGATATAAAATACAGATACTGTTAAAGTGATTGTGGCATTTAGAGGAGACAACACAGAGACAGAAATCAACTATTCAGCCTATTCCAAAAAGACCTACGTTATTACCATTTAAAAAAAAGAAAAGCTGTTTCACAGTCTCCAGGAGCAAGGGAAATCATGGTATAGTGGGGCTACACCATGTAGTGGGTTGTTGAATCCTAAGTCTTCCTCTTACCAGCCAGGCAATGTTGAGCAGGATGTGTAGTTCTTCCCTCTCGTACTTGGACTTTCTAGTGCAGTGGTGGCGAACCTATGGCACCCAGGCCGCAGCAGGCTGTTTGTATCACTGAAAACTCTAAAAGGTTTGCCATCACTGTTCTAGTGTGTAAAAATGGGAGCAAAAACCTATCTTGCACTACAGCTGTCAGATTAAATTACTTCTGTGACAGTGCCAAGCCCCAGGCCTGTACATCGAGAGATCTACAAATGTTGCTATGTTCTTTCTTTCAACTGCCATCTGAAATGTCTGGCAGGACTGAAAATTATGTGAAATACAAATACCATAAACTGGTTCAATAAAATACTGCAGAAACAGAAAGATACACTAGTACACCACTCTACCAACTGAAGGACTGCTGGGGAGATAGAATAAGATGACGAACTGAGACAACACAGCCCCTAACACATGAAGACTCAATAAAGAATGGAATTGGCTTTTTCATATTTTTTGAGTTTTAAAATTATAGTCAAACTGCTTTTATAGGTTATAAATGTCTGTAACATTAATTAAGCAGTAACCATGTGTCAGGTTCTAAGTATTTTAGAAGGATTTTAGCATTTAATCCTTACTAGCAAGTGGCACAGCCAGGATTTGAACCCAAGTATTCTGATGCCAGAGCTCTTAATCATCATGTTAACTGCCTACCTATTAATAAAACATATGAATTTAAAAACCTCATGATGAATTTCCTTAGCTCAGAATAACCAACATGCCTTAACCTCCCACAAAATTTTTTATAACATGAAATTCCAGCCCATGTTTTGATAAAGACTAAAAACATTTTCCAGATGAAAAGCTCACAACTATCTGTTTCACAAAATACTTAAAGTATATTAAATCTGAATCTAAATCAGAATCTGAGGCTGTGTTATTGTTATGAAATAATCAATTTCAGCCCTAGGTAATTTTAAGTGTCTGTTATACTTACAAAAGTATATGCTTTGCATACAGTAATAACAATTACTAATTAGCTGCTTAGTTAAAGCAAGTTAAGAACTTAATTATAATGCACAAAAGTTTTCTACAGTCCAAATATTTATCAGTAACTATAAGCATTCTCTAGAAATGAAGAAGGCAAGATGAATTTCAAATACTAAGTGAAACAAAACAAAGATGTACTGGTAGTCACTCTACCATACTCTCTTTAACCAAATCCCCTTGCTGCCCTCTAGAAAATGAAGGCTTCCTCCAACTATATCTTTTCATCATTACTTAAAAGCACTTAAAATTCATATTAAATGCCGAGCATGGTGGTGGATGCCTGTAATCCCAGCACTTGGGAGGCTGAGGGAGGAGGCTGAGTTCGAGGCCAGCCTGGGCTACATGGTGAGTTCAGGACCAGCCTGAACTACAAAGGGGGATCCTGCCTCAAAAACAAACAAACAGAAAATTCATATTAAGTGAAAAAACTTTTTCACCGAGATTGCGTATTTTCAGTGGGCCCTTCCAGTCACTTCATTAAGAAATGATTTTAAGAATATAAAAATGCTTGAACTTTCTCATTATAAACTCACATCACTATAATCTTGGTCTCAGAAACTTCATACAAAGTTAGAGTAGTCAAAGTTCAAAGTAGAGAAAATGAGTTAAAACATGTAACAGTTTTTGTGCTGTTGTGTGTGTGCATGTGTTTTTAAAGAAAATATAACTGCTTAACCAGACACTCCTAATTCTCTGACTAGAATAGAAACAAAACAAATTGCAATCCAGAAAAGCTTGCTTTACCATTAACATAGCAAATCTGTACTGAGCTACAAGGATTAGAGAACTAAAGTTTCTTCTTAATACGTGTTGTATTTTAGATAACAAAGTATACACAATACTATCTTCTCCTGAAAGTTTTTGCTAACAAAATCTCCATTTTTAGCAAATGCCATGTCCTCTTATCTTTTCTATTGCTTCTCTGGCAGATTCCATTACCATCATGAGCCACAGTGATTTCTTGTTCTGTGTAGAATTTTTAAAATAACAAAAAACATATTTAAAACCTTTGCTGGAAATAAAAAGGGAAAGAAAAAAGCCACATAATATCTATAGTTTACTAATAAACAACTCCCAAGAGAGGGGGCAGGTGAGTATTATTTAAATAAAATGTTGTTAATTGCATACTAATTCTATCATTCCATCAGTAAATATCATAGTTTAAAAGGACTATGGTGAATAAGTGGGTCATTAACTTAGAACACTCTTAAAAATAATCCAACAATAAAGATAATTAAATGGTAACATTCCAGCATTTTCCTGCCCCCTGGGGATCAAATCCCAGGCCTCAAGCATACTAGGCAAGCACTTTACCAACTGAGCTACATTGCCAGCCCTAAATGAGCATTCTTAATGATGAAGATCAATAACTTGTTATATGTTTAAATTAGCTAACTAGAAAATCTTTTTAAAGACTCAATAATTCACACTGGGTGTGGTAGTACATGGCTGAGATCCCAGCACTCAGGAGGCTGAGGCAGGAGAACTGTGAGTTCAAGGCCAGCCTGGGTTATGTACCAAAAAACAAAACAAAACAAGTAAAATAATGATAAAAGTCAAGAATTCATGGGGTGCAGAAGTATACACCTGTAGTTCCAGCTGTTTGAGAAGCTGAGGCAGAAAGACAAGTTTGAGGCCAGCCTAGGCAATACTGCAAGATCCCATCTAAAAAAAATGTGGGGGGTGAGGTGGGGGATGTAGCCCAGTGCTGGTAGCTGAGTACGTGCAAGCCCTGGGTTCAATCCCTACTACTGCCAAAGGAAAGAAAGAAGGGAGGGCAGAAAAGAAAAGAGAATTGTACACAATATATTTTTTTGAGCAAGCTTAAACTCTCATTTCATACATGTACTCCCTTATGATTCAGTTTCTACTTCTGTAGCCTTATAAACATAAAGACTTAAATATGTGTGATATATTTTTCTATATCCTGAAATATTTCATGCACATATGAACAGATATGTTAATTATATATTTTACCAATTCATTAATGTTGACGTCCCATGGTGCTTTATTTTTCAATATTATGTGTTTAGATTTAATTGCACACCTGAAAGTAATGAATCCACAACTTAAAACAATTTTCTATGTATACTTTTCGATAATGTTGTCATCCAATTTAGAAACCATTGACACTCTACTGAATGAAATGAAGTATGGATGACTTCCTTAAATTGCCAATTTGATCACTGAGATGGCCAAGGAATATGACCTTATTATATTGAAACTTTACAAGGAATCAGTGACACCATAAGCCCAACCTCCTGAGATTTCTGTAACACAGTGAATGAGAATCAAGAGGGAGGGTAAACCCATCAGGATTATTACATGTGAAAGAACAACCCACCTGCCAAGGAGACGACACCTAGCTGAAGCACAAAGAGTGACCCTAATCGTAGCAGAAAGGTGTAAGACACAAACCCCAGGTCCCACATTTGGGAAGAGGGATACAGGAATCAAAAATTACCCATTCATTACCTAAAAACTTATGCTAAGGAGAAAACTGGGCAAATATGCAAAAATGTATGTTTAAGAATGATACTAACAATAAAATATTATTAGAACTGAAAAAGTCTAAATATCCATTCATAACCAATAACATTATTTAACCCAAATCACCGAATATTAAATATATTCAGTTTTTATATTTATTTATTTATTTATTTATTTATTTATTTTTGGTATCAGGGATCGAACTCAGGTCCTTGCGCTTATGCAGCAGGCAGCGAAACCACTGAGCTAAATCCCCAGCCCTATTCAGTTTTTATTGATACAGTGTGAGTATTATAATATGCTGTTGAGAGATAAAAGTAGATTATAAATAACATGTACAATACATTATGAATAGTTATACACATAGAAAGAGAGCAACAAATATTACCACCAAAACACAAATGAGGGTATTCTTCTGGGTAGATTTTTTAAAAAGCCAACAGTAATTTTAACTCTCTTCTTTATAATACTACTTAAATCTCAGAAATAAAATCAGCTCAAAAAAAGAGTCCTCTTCATGTTGGAAAAAAAGAGTACATTCATTTATTTTTGTAGTATTGGGGATCAAACCCAGGATCTACACACATGCTAGGCAAGCACTCTACCACTGAGCTATATCTCCACCTCCCCAGCCCTTTTAATTTTTTAAAATTTTGAGGCAGGGCTCTCTAAGTTGCTCAGACTGTCCTCAAATTTGTAGTCATACTTCCATCTCCCAAGCAGCTGGCATTACAGGTATGTGCTACTATGCCCTCCTCTACATTTTTTTTTTTTTTTGGTACTGGAGATCGAACTCAGGACCTTGCGCTTGTGAGGCAGGTGGTGGCACCACTGAGCTAAATCCCCAGCCCTACATTTAATTTTTAATGCCATAATTTTGAGAGAGATTACCCTAGGAAAATAATTATAAAAATTCATGAAGCTACAGATTCAAACATGCTTCTCATAGCAGTGCTTTATTACAGCAAAATACAGTAATGATCAATAATCAATGTATTAAATGATAGACTAACCATACAACAGTATACTCCAAAGTCATTAAAAAGTAAGATAAAGGGCTGGGGATTTAGCTCAGTGGCACCGTGCCTGCCTTGCAAGCACAAGGTCCTAAGTTCACTCCCCAGTAACAAAAAAGATAAAAGATATAGCCATCATCTAGTAGCTCATGACCTTGACAAGGTTACTTATCTTCTAGGTGTTGATTTCCACTGGTAATAGAGGATGAAAAGAACACTCATCTGCCAGTGCTTTACCTAGTATATTGGCTTTATCCTAATGTTATAGGAAATAAAAAATCTGAAGTTTGTGAGCTTCTTCTGATAACACATCTATTTATAAAATTACCTCGCTATATTTTCTAAATATATTTCAAGATCAACATTCAATCTGCCATCCACCATATTAAGAAAAGAATACATCTAAAACCAGAGGGGTAGTGAATATAAAAGTTAAAAATAGCAAATGTCTACAACTTCCACCCTAAAAGTTAAGAAAAACTCCTATATGTGTTCTCAAAATAAGTTTGTTTATTCACTCATAGATGTAGAAAAAATACCTCTGGAAGATAAATGCAGACCAAACTGGATGCCCGTGTCACTGGGACAGATCCCTATAAGAAGCCATCTAGATTACACTGATAGAAGCTATTAGTATTCTTTCTAAACTAAACAGCAAAACAATTTATATATACCTACTAGTTTGCTTCACAAGCCTTACCATATTGTCTCAACACACATTTTATTGCTTTTAATAGTTGAAACCAACCTGCCATGGTCTTTCCCAATCTAATGGAATAGGAAATGCTCCAAGCCATGCTCCTACAAAACTAGAAATTGTAGTGATCTGGAGACTGTTTTCCCAAATGGATGTAACTCTGTAAAACACAAATACACAAATCACTGATATTTTATCTCTTAACTGCTGGAAAATCAAATAAGCAGTCACACAAATTAACACTATACATATTTTCTACTCATTTAAAATGAACGTATCAGGTTGACATTTAAATATGTACCATGAAGAAAATATAAATGTATTTCCATTGGAAAAGTACTTTCTGCCACACAGTAAGAGTCAAATACAAGAATATTTAGTGACAATTAAATCTTCCTCCCTCCCTAGCATCAATTCCTGGTTCCTTTTCTCAGAAAGAAACTGTTATTTCCAACTTATTACATATCCTCCCAGAAATATTTTATGCATGTACAAATATACATACAATTTTGTTTTGTAGGCTATGTGCACATCAGCATTAAAAATATACATATACAGGGGTCAAGGATTTAGCTCAGTGGTTCCAGCGCCTGCCTCACAAGCGCAAGGTCCTAAATTCAATCCCCAGTACCAAAAAAAATAAAAATAAAATAAAATTAAAAAATTAAAAATATACGTACATCTTTTCTTTGTTAACAACTACAATAGTATACCATTGTATGGATGAGGCATCATTTATTCAACTAGTCTTCCTTATGGCACATTTCATTTGTTTTTTAAAATTCTTTTATTGGTACATTATAGGTACACAATACATTTACATTTATCATTGGGAACTTGTACCTTTACATGACGTATCTTGGTTCTTATTTTTCCCCATTCCCCTGGCCTCCCTTTACCCCCTCCACTCTTCCCTATTTACAAAGACTTTGTTTCCTTTTTTCCTTTTCTTGTATTTTTTCCTTTCCCTTCTTTCCTTTCCCCTACCCCTCCGGACCTTTTCTTCCTATTTCACATTATCAATTATTCATTTTAATCCTTATTTACACTTTCAGTTTCTCACACCAGAGAAACTATTTGGTATTTACACATTTGTCCCATTTATTTTACTTAAAGTATGGCCTCAGTGTGCATCCATTTAGCTATAAATGTGTCTAGTTTGTCATTCTTTATGGCTGAGTAGTACTCCATTTTATATTAAAAAAAACACATCTTCTTTATCCAATCTCCAGTTCACGGGCATTTGGGCTGTTTCCAAGTTTTAGCTATTACAAACTGTCCCACTATAAACATGGGTAAGCATATATTGCTGTGGTATGAGTCTTTCAATTCTTTTGGGAAGATACCCAGCAGGGGAATAGCTGGGTCAAATGGGACCTCTAGTCCTAGTTCTTTGAGGTATCTCCATACTTATTTCCACAGTGGTTGCACCAGTCTGCACTCCCAACAATGGAGAAGGGTTGCTTTCTCCCCACAACCCCGCCAGCACTTGTTATTGGTTGATTTCTTGATAGCAGCCATCCTTTCTGGGGTGAGGTGGAATCTCAGTGTTGTTTTCATCTGCATTTCTCGAATGACCAGTGATGTTGAACATTTTTTCATATGTTTATTTGCTGCTTTTACTTCTTTGTCTGAGAAATGTCTGTTCATTTCAGATGCCCATTTTTGAACTGGGTCTTTAAATTTGGGAGGTCTGATTTTTTAAAGTTCTTTATATATTCTAGATAGTAGTCCTTTGTCTGAGGTACAGCTGCTAAAAATTTTTTCCCTAGGGGCCGAGGATTTAGCTCAGTGTTCTGCCACCTGCCCCGCAAGCACAAGGACCTGAGTTTGATCCCCGGCACCAAAAAAAAAAAAATTTTTTTTCCCCCCACATTGTAAGTTGTCTCTTAGCTCTGTTGGTGGTTTCTCTTGCAGTGCAGAAGCTTTTTAATAAGATGAGATCCAAGTTGTTGAGTCTTTGTGCTAGTTCCTGTGCTACTGAGGATTTGTTCATAAAGTCTTTTCCTATGCCAATGTCTTCAAGAGTTCTACATAACTTATCTTCCAGCAAGTTTAGTGTTTCTGTCTTAATATTTAGATCTTTAATTCACTTCGATCTTAGTTTAGTGCATGGTGATAGATACGGGTCGAGTTTTAATCTTTGGCAGGTTGTAATCCAGTTTTTCCAACACCATTTATTAAAGAGGATATCTTTCCTCCAGTGAGGATGGTTGGCTCCTTGGTCACAGATGAGGTGACTGAGTATGTCTGGAGTTTTTTCTGCATCTTCTAATCTATTCCACTGATCCTCGGGTCTGTTTCTTTGCCAGTACCATGCTGTTTTTATTCTTTTTTTTTTTTTTGGTACTGGGGATCGAACTCGGAACCTTGCACTTGCAAGGCAGGTGGCGGAACCACTGAGCTAAATCCCTGGCCCCATGCTGTTTTTAATCAAAGTGGCTTTGTAGTATAGTTTCAAGTTAGGAACTGTGATACCCCCTGCCATGCCTCTGTTGCCTAGAATTGCTTTTGCTATTCTAGGTTTCTTCTGGTGAATTTTGAACTGTTTTCTCTAGCTCTGTGAAATATATTGTTGGGATTTCAATTGGCATTGGATTAAATCTATATAGCAGTTTTGGAAGTATGGCCATTTTCACTATATTGGTTCTTCCTACCCAGGAGCAAGAGATGTCTTTTCATTTTCTTATATCCTCTTTGATCTCTTTTTTCAGGGTGCTATAGTTTTCAGTGTAGAGGTCTTTTGCTTCCTTCGTTCGATCGATTCCTAGATATTTCCTTTTTTTTTTTTTGACGCTATTGTGAAAGGAACTGTTTCCCTAATTTCTCTCTCAGTGAGAGAGAAATATGTATTTGTGTACATGGCACATTTCATTTAAACAAATCGACTCTTATTTATTTGGCAAAGCTGTGACAGAAAACAAGAATATTTTAAAACATTCAGTGACAGCGCCTGCCATTATTTTTAAAAAAGTACACATCTTAAGAGTGAAAAGATGGAAAGTCATAATTCTGCCATGCTCTAAGCAGCTTTTTGGTTTCAGCTTCATGGTACAAATACTTAGTCCTGTGAAACATGTGTCTATTTACAATAAAGGCCCACCACAATGCAATAAATGAGGTCCGACTACTGAAACACCAATAACAGCAAAAAATTATCTTCTAGCAAAAAGGAAAAACATTTGTTAGATGGTCTTCTTCTGTTACGAACTGGCCAATTATTGCACACAAACTGTATGCTGAATTAAAGAAATCCAAAATGATTAAAGTTAGTTCATAAACCAAGTCAATCAGTTGTCCATCTCACAGCCGCAGCTATTCTGCATAAGAGTCTTAGCTTGCTTCTATTGCAAACTGGGGCTGAGGAGGGCAGAACCAATCACTATACTGAATACCCAAAATTGTACTATTGGCTGGGCTTTATTATTTTGTGATACATATAAATGCTAATCAATTTCTTCAGCTAGGACTCAACAGAACAGAAACTTGCTCCAATAATGGAGGGAGAAAGCATCTAGCCATGTTGAATAGAAAAAGAGAATTGTATTCTTCAGGCAACTTTAAGGATTTTCTAGGGCAGTGATGAGAACCTTTTAGAGGTTTCAATTATACAAACAGCCTGCTGTAGCATGCAAGCCATAGGTCACCACCACTGCTCTAGGGTGATTTTTTTACTATGTTGACAAATAATGACAATTTTTGACAATGGCTGACAAATACTGACCAGCCACACAAGTATTCTATGTTGAATACAGAAAGTGGTTTGCCTGGAAATGTAATGTATAGGAAAGGTTAGGAGTAGCCTTTAGTTTCTGCTGGGCAGAGTTACTTTCTGTTTTGCGCATGAGGAGGGAATTCAGCAGGATTTGAAAGATAGGTAGTATTAGATTTTACACTGGAGAAAAAAAAAGCTGCCTTGCAGATGAGACATAAGTAACACTGGTTGAGGCCAAGTGCAAGAATAAGAAATAAGGCTGGAAAAGTAGGTTAAAGTTAAGAACTTTTTACAAGTAACAGCTTCACTGAGTTAATAAAAATTATCCTACAAAATCCTTTTCAAGCCATACAATTCACTCATTTAAAATATACAATTCAGTGTTTTTTAATATATTTGCATAGTTGTATAACCACACTGTGGTCAATTTTAGAACATTTTCATCACTCCAAAAAGAAACTCTTTACTCATTAACAGTCACTCTCTATTTCTCCTCCCTCACCCCAGCTCTAAGCAAGCACTAAGCTAATTTCTGCTTCTATAGATTTACCATTCTGAACATGTCATGTAAGTGGAACTGTACAACATGAGGCCTTTTGTGCCTTGTTTCTTTGACTTAGCATAAATAAAGCTTCTGTGAACATTCATGTGCGAGCTTTTGGTGGACATGTGTTTTCATGTCTATTGGGATTATACCCAGCAATGGAATGGCTGGGTCACCTGGTAACTACGCTTACTCTTTAAGGAACTGCAGACTGTGTTCCAAAGAAGCGGACTCATTTTATGTTCCCATCAGTAGTGTATAAGGGCTCCAATTTTCCCACATCTTCCTAATACTTGTTATTATCTTTTTTGATTACAGTCATCTTTGTGGGTGAGAAATGGCTTCTCAATGTGGTAGATTTAGGGTTAGGATTTAAGAAAAGTCTTAAATGTCATATTAAATGAATCACTAAAGGTCTTAAAAGAAGGCAGCTATGTGATCAGAGCTTTTTCCAAGATTCATGTACATATCTTATCTGACTCTAGGCTCCAAGTTTGTGGGACTAAGGGACACAATATATGCTTTCATTCTTTCACTGTTTTAGCACACTTGTGGCTAACTTATGTCTATTAAAATAAAAAGGGCAAACATTTAAGAGGTTGTCCTCTATTTTGACTGCCTGATATCTCCAAGAGTGCTTATGATCTTACATATAATAAACATAGAAAGAAATGAAACCAAGACCTAGTTTTAAAAATAGGGATATTCTGTAGCCTGTCTTTTTAAAATTAAAAAAAAATATTTTTTTCTTGAGATACGGTCTAGGTATGTAGCCCAGGCTAACCTCAAACTCATAGTCTTCCTGCCTCACCCTCCCAAGTGCCGGGATTACGGGCATGCACCATTATGGCTGGCTTAAAATTAAAATTTTATGTTTATCAAAATAGCATATGCAATACCTTGATATCAAGGACTACAATTAGACTAATAATAAAGTTTCCTCCTCTACCCCCCCACTCCTGACTTCTGCACCTAACACATTCTCAACTCTTCCTGATGTTTCTACTTACCTCAAATGTATAAAACATTAAAATATTAATGTTTTTCAGGATTTCTTTATTTTCTGCTTTTTACTACAGAAGATTTAGCACCCTTTTTCCACAACCACCCGGCCTCCACATGCACACTTTTCTCCCTTGGTAGCATCACCCCCTTTTGGTTGAAAAGCGCAGTGTTTTGGTGATTATAACTATGGAAAGCTAATCACAGTGAACCACACAGTAAATAACAATTCTTTTCTTTTTTGGGGGGGTTATCGGGGATTGAACTTGGGTCCATGCACTTGCGCAGCGGGCACCAAAACCACTGAGCTAAATCCCCGGCCCACAATTCTTTTTAGTAAATATGATTTTAATTGTCCTTGGACATTAAGAACTGCTCCTTCCTCCCACCCCAGCTATTTACATACATATCACTAAATCATTTTCAAATATCCCAAAGAATCCCAATAGTAACTCTAAATGCTTGTTTTTGCTCTCTTCTCCTTTCTCCTTGGAGGCCTCACCTCCTCCAACCTGGACAGTTGCTCTAGGCCTGCTTCCTGCTGCTGTCCTGGGAGGTCCCTACACCATCATTTGGTGAATTCCCTGTGTTTGTCTCTCTCTATCCTTCTTTTCCTCCCCTCCTCTCCTTTCCTTTCCTTCCATAGATTCCTAGGAAAGGGTATGGTAAATAGATTTTTACAGATGTGTTAAGTCTGAAAATAACATAATTGATGAAAACAATTTTGCCTCAGATTTGAAAGGCTTTGTTTCAATGCCATTCTGGTTCCCCATCCTCCAGAGGTATCATGTTTTTCCTACCTTCTGGGAGCATTTATAATCACCTCTGTTCCTGGCAACACTTCACAAAATTGTGTCCTGAAGTGTCTTTTCACCTACTATGTGGGGAAGATATGGACTTCTTAATCTAGAATTTAAGTTCATTGATTCTCAAAATTTTTTTATTTAAAGACTTTTTCTGCCCAAACTTCTCAGGAATTTTGCATTCCTTACGTTTTGCTGGAAATACTATTAATTTGAATTAATTTCTGCTTGTCTTATCTTTTAACTCATTTTCCATATCTCTTTTTGACTAAGGGATTTTTTTCAATTTTGTCTCTATTTCTGTTGAATTTTTTTTGTATAGTACTGTATTTTTTTGTGTGATCCTCCTGTCTCAGCCTCCCAAGCAGCTGGGTTTACAGGCATATGCCACCACAGGTGGCACAATCCTTATTTTAATTAATTTATTGGGGTTGACTCATCATGTAATTCAGGCTGGCTTTGAACTCATTGTGTAGCCCAGGTTGGCCTCGAACTCGTGGTGATCCTCCTGCCTCAGCCTCCGAAGTACTGTATTTTTATTTTCCAAGAGCTTTGTTGGTCTCTGAATATTACCTCTGACTTCCTTCTACTCATGTTTAATGGATATAAAAATGTGAATTTTAAAGTTACCTTTTGATCTTTATATTGCTTTTGTTTCCACTAAGATTTCTGTTGCTTTCATTTCTGGATTTCATTTGAGGTAGTCCTCAAATGTCTGATGATTCTTCATTTCTCATCCTACTTAAAACATCATATATAAAATGCCCATAATAGGCAGGTCTACAGAGAGAAAACATATTAGTGGTTGCCTGACCTGCAGAGTGGGAGAGAAGGGTGGGAATAAGGGATGACTAACAGTAGGCATAGTTTATTTTTGGTGTGATGAAATGCTCTAAAATAAGATTGTGGTGACAACTGTGCAACTGTGTCTATCCTAAAAACCACTGAATTATAATCTTTGAACAGGTGAATTTTATGGAATGCACTTACGTTTCAATGAAGCTATTTTAAAACAATAACAACAAAATAAAACACTAAACAGTACATGAGCAAGATGATTCAGCTCGTGGGCTTCACAATGCTTAGGACTGGATGGGAAGCTAGTCTTTTTCTTAGAGGATCTCAAAATGTCAAGATCTATAAATTTTTCTTTTGTACCATTTCCTCCTGAAAGAAATATTTCAATATTCTAAATAGATGGTAAAAGCCTAGCTGCTAGTACCCTGGGCCAAGCAGGAAGAAAGGTCTGGATGTGAGGTGGGGAACTCATTGTTCAGTATGTAGCATTAATCTTTATTCCCTGAAGAGGTTGACTACTCAGTATCTGGCCACAGCCAGAAGAGTTGAGGATATGAGGGATGCAAATATATTTTCCCCACTTTTCTTTCCCCACTGTACAACTTTTGTTGCTTATATTATTTTATTTACATTCTGTTCTGCAACCCTAATTCACCGAATTATTTTCTTGATCTAGTGAGCCCCATTACTATACAAACTGAACATTACCTTCATTTGGAGACATTATCTTCTATCGTATCTTTGAATTCTTTTTTGTTATTATGTTTTGTATTATAGTGGTACTAATTAACTAGTCTTACATTTAAATTTCCTTTATCTCTTCTCTATATCATACTTTCTCTAATTACTGTTTTCTTCCCAATCTCCTCTCTATCCTTCATTTTGATTAGCTCAAACCTTTCTCCTCCACGCTAAAATTTGATTTTCTAACTTATCTATGTTTCCAATCTGTGTGTGTGTGTGTGTGGTTTGGATTCTCTATTTATCTCATTAATTCTGCAATCTCATTTTATTCTACTTTCTCATCTTTGCTCTTATTTTATTGAATTTATATTTTTAATAAAAGTTTTCTATGGAAAAAATGGAGATTTTTGGTTTTAATTCCTACAGCAGCACTTTTTTGCAGACTGACTGTCTCCTGTATACTCACACCCTTTACTCCTCCCCTTTGTGTGTTTTAAGGTTGTTGTGCCATATCTATTCATCCTGCTCACATCTGACATAGTCAAGCTGGTTAGACTGCTTCCCCAGATACAATGAATGAATTATCTTTGAAGCAGTCTTCCCATCTTAACTGGTGCCACTTTTTCCTATCTTGGAGATGTATTTTGAGGACTGGATGCTATTTTCTGTCCAGTTTTCTGTATCATGAAGCAGAGGGAAAGAATGGCGGAAGAGAGGCAGGGCAAAGTAAATGCTACCTCTGTAATTCAATCAGTAATATTCAGCTGAAATTTAATAAATGGTGGTTCCATGAATCAAACTTTTAAAAATTCATGGCCAAGGTTTATGAATCCTATTAGAAGCCAAATGAAGCTTTTGTGGCACACAATCTGCCCCCTTGGCAGAGCCCCCGTCAGCAACAGCCATTGTAGATTAAAAAGGAAAAGTGTGGTGCTACATGCCTATAATCTCTGCACTCAGGAGCCTGAGGTAGAAGGATTATGAGTTAGAGGCTGGGCTGGGCTAGGCTACAGAGCAAGACCCTGTCTCAAAAAGCAACAAACAAACAAAAAAGTAAACAAGCTTGATGATGAGTCAAGGAACCATCACTCTATTGGTAGCACTAGTATGTAGGTGTACATACATTCTTCTAATCAGAATTTTAGTTTGATAAGTATCTACCAACTTCTTTTGATCTGCAAATTCTATTCCAGGAATATAGCTGACAGAAATCCTTGCACAAGTATACAAAATTATATGGAACAAGATGTTCATAACAACATTTTTATGACCATTAAAATCTGATAACAATATTCAATAGAAAGCTGCTCAAATAAATTATGGTACATGGAACATTGGTAACAATGAATAACTGATAATCATCTCAGTCCTAATGATAAGACTAATTGAATCATGGTGATCCCATTCTGTTTGCCAATGATTAGGAAGACAAAGAAGAGAAGCTGCTGCCACTTCCCTCCTCGCCTAAAAATAAGAACAAGGAGAATCCCTAAGCCACATCTTATCTGTACTGGGAACCATGCAACCTGCTATTTGACATAATCAGTTTTATTAGTGTTCAAACAGCATCAGCTGAGATTTTGTTACTTAAAGATATACCAACTAAGTATACCATACTAAAGGAGGGAGATTATATACACATATATAGATATTTGTAATATATTCATGGAAAAAACAAAGTTATAAAGCAGTGACTAGTGTAATCATTTTTGTTTTAAATTTATATATGTTACCTGCATAGACAAAATTAGAAGAATATATACAATCTGTTTGTAATCACTGTCTCTTTAATATATTAGAATCTCTAACTTTCTATATTTTATTTAAATTTTTAATTTTTTTTTTTGGTACCGGGGATCGAACTTGGGTCCTTGGACTTGCGCAGCAGGCAGCAAAACCACTGAGCTAAATCCCCAGCCCTAAATTTTTAATTTAAAATATATAAAAATTTATGTATTTTACTACATATAGCAAAAATACATATATATACACATGCATTCATTTATAATAAAGAAATGGTCATGATATAAAGAAATGAAGCTGGTAAATTATATTAAATTATCTAATTTCTTGCAGTACTGACATTGGTTTATTCCCATTTTATGGGTTTCCATAATAAAGCCATCTAAATTCTATAGTTACTAGCTAATTTTTTTTTTTTTGGCAGTACCAGGGATCGAACTTAGGACCTTGCACTCGCGAGGCAGGCACTGTGCCACTGAGCTAAATCCCTGGCCTGTTACTGGCTAATTTTGTCATGGCTATGGAACATATGCATAGTAAGGCTGGAGACAGAATAAATGGCCCCCTGTTCTGGTGTGAAGAAACTTAAGTGACTACAATAATGTTATAGATCAATCTTTATGACAAGGAGATCCAAGCACCTATCCAAATTATTTGACTCCACCAAAATACATTATATTAAATATAATTGAAATAGACCATTTTGAGTGTATCCTGTATGCCAGACACTGTATCATGTACCTGTGGATAGCTAACAGTAAACACCTGTGGCTTAGGTAGGCACCCATGAAAACAGTATCTATATAAAAGGACTTTATCTGTTCATTTGAAAAAGAGACAGTGTATAACTCCTCCTAGTGGCTAAAGATATTTTATATAATTCTAATACAAACTTTTTCCTTCCCTGCTGAAGAATATTAAAATCAATGCCTTTTTGCTACTGAATTTTTGTGACTATATTCAGGCTAAATCAGCTACCTTATTCCTTTGGGGGTTTCGTTTTGTTTTGAGACAGTCTCATAAATGCTGCCCAGCTGGTCTAGAACTTCTTAGGCTCTAGCGATCCTCCTATCTTAGCCTGTTGTGTAGCTGAGACTACAGGCACGCTCCACCACAGCTGGGACTGAATTCCTACCGTTCATATGAATCAATCCACTATGTTTTTGCTCTTAATTTCCACAGTATTTTTTCAATATGAAATTTATTTCAATATAAAATGACCAAAAAAAGACCTATTGTCTTTGTCTATAAAAAAAAAGATCTTTTCACTTTGGTAAAATTACCACAGAATTATGTTTAGTTCTATTCAGGAAACAATTTAGTTCACCAAAAGTGATCAGCTTTGAACTCAAACATTCAAATAACAACATGAAAGAAATGATAAATCAAAAAATAAACTTCAGTGAAAAACATAGGTCTATGATTATTTTCCTTTACAAAAAAGTCTATGAATGAAAAAAAAATTCAAAATAATTATGACAACAAGGCAAAAAACTGAATTAAGCTAACACAACTTTAGTATATTCCTTAAAACGTATACCAATAAAAAACTGGAAGAATATTTTAAGAAACCAAATGACTTGTCTACTCTCAAGTTTCTTTGCAGTAGCATTCTTTTGTTTTGTTTTCTTGGAACAAGTTTAAATTTACTTCAAGGAAAAATCTCATAAAAATAGTGTTGCTTAATTATGTATTAAATTTCAAAAATTTTAGAATTGATCCTTTACTCTTAGGATGTATTTCCTACAAGGTTCTCAAGCACAGAGTTTTTGTGTTTTCAGTCTTCAAATGATTATCAACTGCTCAATATTAACTTTTTTACAAATATGCAAATACATTAAAATATATAAGGTCATTTCACTGAAAAATAGTATAAAACATTTATATTGATTCAACACTAAGATATCATGCCAATTCAAAATTGGCCTGCTCACACTGAATAGCCAACTCGTATTTCAATATTGTAGTACTAAAAAAGATAGCTTTAAATTTTTAAAAAACAAAAGACTCTCCTGTATTTTATATACTTAAATACAGGATGAATAATAGGATTTAAACCTCTAAAATTTCCAATCAATACTTTAAGGTATTTTAAATACTTAGAACTACACGAACTTGAAATTGGAACTTTAATTTTTGTTGTAAATTATTAAGAAAAAAATACGTATTATTCATCTATCTTGTACAACCTTCTTAGGTAATAATAGAATTCTTTGAAATTAAAGTTGTAACTCATGCTAACTGCACATTGGGACAATTAATAAGTTTTCATAGATATTTCACATTTCATTGCAGAACCATCATATCTTCAAATTTTTTACAGTTCTGCATAAAAAGTGAACATTTATGAAGGTCAACTATAAGGTTAAATTAATCTATCAATTTAGTTATTTTCTAAGTCATTCAAAATTCGACATGGTTTCTATACTAAACTCTTGTGTGATAAAAATACTTGGAAGAAACTGAACTCTCACTAATGTATGGGAGAGGTATGAAGACTTAAAATCTTCTCTCATGACAAAGTTCAAATAAACTTCACACCAAATGAACTGAAAAAAACATTACTCTTTGTCTGGTTGTGCACTGCACTCCTGGGTATGTTATGTGAACAGTGAGGAAGTGCTGACCAACTGCAGTCAGGATGGGGAGTGTTAACATACAAAGGTGCTTCCTGACATTTGTTAATCCATTTGACAAACATCCTTGAGCATCTTCTATGTATTGACTTCGCTCATTATCTTACTCGGTTCTGACAATAACCCTGCAAAATATATGTTAGTTTTATTCTAATCATATTACACATGAAGATCTATGAAGCTGAGTAGCTTGTCTAAGATCACTTAGCCACTGAGAAGTATCACTGTCAATTATTGGAATCCACTATACTCTATGTGACATGATCTAAACCACTGATAGTGAATCTTTTAGAGACAAGTGTCCAAACTGCAACCTAAAACTTACTTATTTATCACAAAGTGCCAAAACTGCAATTAAACCTGAATACTGAGATTTTGGTTTAGAAAAAGCAACTTACACATTAACATTTGTCTTAAAAGAAAAACAAATGACATGAGTACCACGGGTTCGTCATCACTGATCTACATTCAAGACCCAACTCTATTGGTTACTGGCTATTACTTGTCAGCTTTCCTGTGTCTTTATGTAGAAAATGGTGAAAATAGGAGTATTTCACTAGATTACTCCAAGAAATGTCATAAAATTCATGAAAATGCTTCAAAAGTTACTAAATTATTTTTGCATTACCACTACTTCATGTCATGTCCTATGTGATATTAATAAAGTGTTTTGTATTACAAATTGATTATTTTTAGGATTATCCTCTAGCAACTGAACTGTTTTCTCTAATTGTATGACATAAATCTTAGGTTAACTTTTGCAATCTTCTAAAGTTTAAGTAGCATCAGAGAAATCTAGCTCCTTCTCCTCCTACAGAACTGGAGATTGAACCCTGGGAGTGCTGGGCTACATCCCCATCCCTTTTTTTAGCCCAAGTTGACCTTGAATTCGAACCCTCTGCCTCAGACTCCCAAGTAGTGAGATTATGCACCTCCATGTCTGGCCTTTTGGCTTAATAAAGGCCTAACTTTTAATAGTCAAGTAAAAAATTAAATATTAAAAAATCCGACATTATAATTTTCATTTTGATGAGGTAAATGTTGATATGTTTCCAATTTCAAAAGACAGCCAAGAAGACCCAGTGGAAAAAAGTCTCCATACCGTGTCTTCTTGTTTCTCAGATATCCTCCCCACAGACAAACAAAGCCTAGCTTTTTTTGTTTTTAAAACAGGGCCTGCACTTGGGAGGCTGAAGCAGGAGAACTGTAAGTCTGAGTCCAGCCTGGGCAACTTAGTGAAAACTTGTCTCAAAATACAAAGGGCTGGGAATGTGCCAGCGTACAAACCCTGAGTTCAATCCCCAGTACCAAAACAACAACAAAAATTACGGTCTGCCTTCATTGTCCAGGCTATCCTTAAACTCCTGGGCTCAAGTGATTCTCAACCTTAGCCTCCCACATACCTGGGACTACAGGCATGCCCCACCTAGCTTCAATATACCTAGCTTCAATACTTTTTTTTAAATCTCCAGCTACCTCAGTTTACCAAATGAGTCACATCCATCTATATCTGATGTTAACTTTCATATTTTCAACAACCATCCTTCAAAACTGCAAAATAACTCAAAAGAGACAACTCTTTCCATATCTACTTCAAAAGCAAACTTCAAGACTTTTAATGGGGGAATCAGCCCGCTGCAGACAGGCAGATCTGTGCACGCCCTACCGAGGCCCTGAATCACGCGGAAGACACCGAATCACCCCACTGCAGACAGGCAGCCACCTGATTCCACATTACCAAGGCGCAGAGGACACCAGACCACCAGACCAAGGTACTGAGTCCCACTGTTCCCAACCCAGAGGTAGGGGCTTCTGAGCCATCGTCCCACTGCTCCTGGTCCAGAGGAAGGGGCTTCCTGGTCACCATCCCTCCCACTGCTCCCAGCCCAGAAGAAAGGGCTTTTGGGTCACCTTCTGTCCCGCTGCTCCTGGCCCAGAGGAAGGGGCTTCCGGGCCACCATCCCTCCCACCGCTCCCGGCCCAGAGGGAGGGGCTTCTGAGCCACCATCCCACTGTTCCTGGTCCAGAGGAAGGGGTTTCCCGGCCACCATCCCTCCGGTTGCTCCCAGCCCACAGGAAAGGTCTTTTGGGTCACCATCCCTACCGCTGCTCCCAGCCCCTGTCCCACCTCACCCAGCTCAGAGGAGGTAATCCATGCAGGTGCTAACAGCCCCCCACCCCAGTCGAAATGAGAAAACACATAAATAAGTCTCAAAACCAGACTTCCAGATCACCTACAGCAACCCCAAAGGGAAATGAGATGGAACCCTCTGATACTCAACCACCTGGACCCACTCAACTGGCAACAAAAGGGGATCTGGAAAAAATGAAATCAGAAATAATTTCTCACATAACAGGAGAAATTGTGCCCCTAGTGCAAGACATGATTAATAAATCTAGAGAGGAGCTCAGGAACATGATGGAATCCCAACATAAGAAACAAATGGAATCCATAAAACAGATGCAAATAGATTTCCAGGACATGAAAAACTCCACTGAAAGTCTACACAGCAGAATGAGCCAATGTGAGGACAGAATTTCAGATATAGAAGATAAGATTGCAATTAGTAACCAGGAAAAGAAAAATTGCTTCAAAATTAGAAGGGAACATGAGAAATCAATCCACCAGCTGCTAGATGATGCAAAAAAGAATAACATAAGACTGATTGGGCTCAATGAAGAAACAGGAGAGAGTGGAGATGACATAAAAAATATCTTCACAGAAATAATGGCAGAAAACTTCCCAAGCAGGGGAAAAGAGCTTGACATACACATAAGTGAGGCATATAGGACTCCAAATAGCCTTGATCAAAAAAAATCTACACATAGGCATATAATTGTTGAGATTCCACAAACACAACAGAAGAACAAAGTTCTCCAAGCAGTCAGAGAAAAGAAACAAATCACATACAAAGGAAAGCCCATCAGAATCACAGCACACTTCTCAACACAAACCATCAAGGCAAGAAGAGCTTGGAGTGACATATTCCAAGCCCTAAAAGAAAACAGCCTCCAACCCAGATTGATGTACCCTGAAAAACTAGCTTTCAAAATGGATGGAGAAATAAGATACTTTCATGACAAAGTGCACCTTAGGAACTTCATGAATACCAAACCAGCACTCCAAAGAATTTTACACAATAGCCTAGGAACAGACATTGAGGATCACAACCCCAGGAAGCAAAGCAGAATGAACCCATCTGGCATGACAAGAAATTAAATGTAAAGGAGGAGAACCCAACAAAAAGAAAAAGTCATGGCAATGACAAGTCAATACGTTTCAGTTATAACCATCAATGTTAATGGTCTCAATTCACCAATCAAAAGAAATAGACTGGCAGAATGGGTCAAGAAGCAAAATCCAAGCATATGCTCCATACAAGAAACACACTTCATTCAAAAGGAAACTCATAGACTGGAAGTTAAAGGGTGGAAAACAATACTCCATGCGACAGGAACCCGAAAAAAAGCAGGAGTAGCTATCCTCTCGGCAGATCAAGTAGATTTCAAACCAACACTGATTAAGAGAGATGAAGAAGGACACTCCATCCTTGTAAAGGGAAGAATCCAAGAGGAAGAGATGACAATCATAAATATCTATGCACCAAACACTAGTGCACCCAACTATATAAAACAAATACTAACGGACATGAAAAGCCATATATGCACTAATACAATTGTAGTGGGGGACCTCAACACCCCACTGTCACAAATAGATAGATCAACTAGACTAAAAATAAGTAATGAAATACTAGAACTCAATCAAACTCTTGAACAAATGAACTTAACAGATGTTTACAGAGTCTTCCACCCCACAAAATCAGAATACACATTCTTCTCAGCTGCACATGGCTCATTCTCCAAAACAGACCACATACTCACACATAGAACATGTTTAAGTGCAAAGGAAGTGAAGTTATCCCCTGTATATTATCAGACCATAGTGCAATGAAATTGAAGATCCATAGCAAAAGAAACTCAAAAAATTTCATAAACACGAACAACACACTTCTGAATAACCAATGGGTCACAGAGGAAATTAAAGAAGAAATCAGACAGTTCCTTCAATTAAATGACAATGACAATACAACATATCGGAATCTATGGGACACAATGAAAGCAGTCTTACGAGGGAAATTCATAGCAGTGAATATGCATATTAGGAAAACAGAACGAGCCCAATTAAACAACCTGATGCTGAACCTCAAGCTTCTAGAAAAAGAAGAGCAGGACAACCCCAAAGCTCATACAAGGGAAGAAATTATAAAGATCAGAGGAGAAATCAATGCAATGGAGACTAAGAGAACGATACAAAAAGACTTTTAATGGGAAAAGTCATACTTAATGTACTATTTATATGTTTTAACCAAAATAATGTGTAAACTTGTGCTTTCTTTTTTTGTCTGTGGTGCTGGGGTTGAACTCAAGACCTCATGAATGCTAACAAACATCCTACCAGTGATTTACACCCCCAACCCTTTTTATTTTGAGATAGGTCTTGCTAAGTTAACCAGTCTGGCTTCAAACTGGTGATCCTACTGCCTCAGCCGCTGGAGTAAGCAGGATACAGGAAAAAGTCAGTAATTTTTGGAGCCATGTGATCCAACATGCATCCTCGACTCTCCTCGGGCTACTTGTTTCCTTCCAAATCCCACAAAAATAGCAAGTTCATATAAGTTTCTATGATTTCATTCATTTCCAGCACATTCATTTCATTCATTTTTCTGCTCCAAGTCTATCATAGATCATTCCTTCTCTAGTTCTATTCTTCACTGATCCCCTACTCCTCTCGGTTCCTACAGCACAGATTGTTGGATTCCTACAATTTTCTTTTCGTACCGGAGATCGAACTCGGGACCTTGCACTTGAGAGGCAGGCAGCGAAACCACTGAGCTAAATCCCCTGGATTCCTACAATTTAATATCATTCTGTTCGTTCATTCTCTTTTTATTCCTTGAACATACAAGCTCTTCAGGGAAAAAAATCTTCTAATATTTTCGAATACACATAGAGCTTAGCATAACACAAAGCACAGAGTAAGTGCTCAAGAAGTTTTTACTGCTTGGTGATGAACAGGACAACATTATAAGCACCAAATTATTTTCTTAGTTAGAATTTCTGGTTTTCTTAGTTAGAACTCAACCATTTCTGGTATATATCACTGCAAAGCCTCTGAAGAAGCTAAAATTTTAACTTATCTACGTTGAAAATATATAGCTGCTAAGGAAATGAAATCCAGTAAAATTTGTACTGTAATATCTTATCATGAAAAAGGTTAAACAAGAAATATTGTTGTTGTACAAAACATTTGTAGATTATGGATGCCATTTCTACATTATGAAATGGATGTAAGCAATTCCATTTGTAGCACTTTATCACGCTACCAAATTACCCCAGTAGTTTTTCAAAGCTTTACTTTGGTAACAGAAACTTTTTTTCTTTTTCAAACAAAAGGCTAAGTTGAATTCTATCACACAGAAAAAAAGCAGAGCTGATCCTGCAAACATGGAGGGAGGGGCCCTGTACTTCTGCCTGCTTAGGTCCCTCTCAAACTATCCATTCCTTGCCCCCATTCATCAAATACACTGGCTCCTTTTGACTTGTGTGAGAACCATACAAATGACTAATATCATTAAAATATAAAATTAAAACTTACCCATTTTTACTGAAAACTCTTAGCCATGCTTTGAGATTTGGTCCTAACAAACATAAACAAGGTACAGTAGTAAAAGTAGACAAAATAACTGCAAATAAAAATGTTTCCAACACCAACCTAGAAAGAAAAAACTTTATTAATTTTTAAAAACATGTTACAGGTTCACACACACATACTTTAATATAAAAATATTTTCTTTTCTTTTTTGGTACCGGGGATCGAACTCGGGACCTTGCGCTTGCAAGGCAGGCAGTGACACCACTGAGCTAAATCCCTGGCCCTAAAAATATTTTCTTTACTTTGAAAGACGATATGCATCACACAAAAATGATGACTATAAATAATTTTACTACTGAAATACAAGTTTTAAAAATCAATCTAGAAAGTATCTGCCTTTAATGATCGATTTCAGAAATGTTAAAAAGCCTAAGGTCCATACTAAGACTTCCATTTCAAGAAAACTAATTTCTACCTGACTAGCTTTTTAAAAACAGTTTCTGGAACTTTCTCTATAGCCAGTGGTTTAACTTTTAACTGATTTTGGAACTACCTGGAGAACCTAAACAAAAGATTGGAAGGCTCCTCCCCTAGAATTTCTTTCTTTTTTTTTTTTTTGGTACCGGGGATTGAACTTGAGTCCTTGCACTTGCGAGGCAGGAGGCATCACCACTGAGCTAAATCCCCGGCCCTCCTAGAATTTCTGATTGAGGCCTGAGAATTTGCATCTGATAAAATGTTGATGCTACCAGGGCAGTGCCACATGCTTATAATCCCAGTTATTCAGAAAGCTGAGGCACAGGACCTTAAGTTAGCCAAGGTAACACAGTGAGACCCTGTCTAAATAAATAAAGTTAATGCCGAGAACTTTTGTTCTTCCATTTATTCTACTCTAATATGCATTAGACAGAAACTACTGTTTCCAACGAAAGTCTTGTCCTCCCTGAAAAGAGTAACCTGTTGGTTTAATATATGTATCTACAACAATAAATACACATACATAACTGTATACATAACTATATATATGTATATATATATATATTTCATTCATTTTACCATGATTATTAATAACTGCTAAACTATAATAGTTTCCCAAACTATAATAAACATTTTTATAAGAAATACTCGTGGATTTAGTCTCCACTAATTTGAAATTGGTCAGTTTTGAAAAAGTATTGAGTTACATTTTACCTATAAGTATCTTTATTAATTACTTGAATATAGGGGTCTATTGAGTTTCCTTAGGATCACATTTACTTCAGAATCACAGTTATGAAGAATTGTTATGCTAATTATAACCAACTTATATATATATATATATATATATATATATATAATGATAGCAAGTTCCCTCAGAGGTTCTAAAGCCATACACTTAGTAATACAAAATAGTTTCTCATCTTCCTTTCCTCCTCCTAACATACAGCTGGATAGCAGAAGGCTAGGTAGTAGAAGCATTTAATGAATTATGTTATTCTACTGTTCTTTAAAAGGATAACAGTGCTAAAGAAGAGTGATGATACTGCTATCCTGTCTTGACCCATTAATTAAACCCAGCAGTTTCCCCCTAATTACCAACAGAGTTAGCACACTGTTTAGCAAATGAGTGTTTTAAAATACAAATTTAAAGTAAAAATTTCAAACTTACTCAATTAGTGGTGCTCCATATAAAACAAAAATCACATGAAAGAAGAAACAAGACACAAAAAAGTAGACACAGCATTTCAAAAATCTGGTTACCTGAAAGAGAAATCATTAAAGACTGAAGAGAATGCCTAAAGGACAATACATTCTTCCATTTTATGTATAAATACAACCTGTTCCCATATGTGTGAAACAGCTGACTGTTCTTTGTTGGGAAGCCTCAAGTCAGATCACAAGGCTTATGCCCAGTCAGTCACACATAGCTGTCACTGTATCTGTGAAAAAGCCTAAAAGGCAGTAGAATACACCTATATCCTACTGACCCAACAAACCTGAGAATGAAAAAAAGATTTCTGCTTCTATGATATGTATTGAGTTATTTTGTTAATATTCATGAAATTTTTATTGCTAATAGAATATTAAGATACAAAAAAGTCTTATGTATTATTATACATGAAATGTCTGCAGAAATAATGGATATTTTTTTTTCATTTTAAAACAAAACTCATGGGAAAACTGCACTGAAAAAGCAAAATATTCAATAATTTTCCAAATCACATTCACATTACTATGTGAACCATATGAAAAAAAGACCTGATCATCTACTAATAGGCTCATGTGTGGGACTTACTAGATTTGAGTCTTAAGATAAAATTATACAACACATATTAAGCTTTTTAAAGCACAAGGCAGTAGGAGAGAGCTTATACACAGTATGGAATGTGAGGACTTTTTAATTTAAAGTAATGTTAAGTATTATAGTACAATGAATATTCCATAAAACTGATTCTAATACCTGAAAACTTTTTTTTTTTTGTACCAGTAATCGAATTCTGGTCCTTGGGCTTGCAAGGCAGGCAGCGTAATCACTGAGCTAAACCCCTGGCTACCTGAAAACTTCTAATTGTTTAGTCAAGGAAGGCCATGTTTAAAATAGGTTACCACAGTGACTTATTTTGCAATTTCTGAAAAACTCACTCTTTTGGAAGCACAAAATTAAGTGAAAATAAACTGCAATGTCTTCCAAAGTAAGGTTTAAAGATAGATGGCCACGTGTATTTATCTTCAATGATGACATAAAACAATAATTTTACAGACTTACATTACTATAATATCCATGGAAGAAGTCATAATTTCAGAATTAATGCATGGCAAGAATTTATCAAACACTGCGGGCCCCTTGACAGCAAATAACAAGCGACTGATTTGAAAAAAAAATCACGTACCCTTTACAAGCTATAAATAACCTGAGGACTTGACTAATACCTATTCTTCCATTAAAAGAAACATTATCTCCACCAAAAATCGGTTAATAAGAAGTAATCCTTACCTTATGTGATAATGAACTTCTTTTAGAGGATGCATTTGGCTTTGGTACTAAATATAATACAAGATTGATTGAAGTTACAAAGAGAGAACAGAAGCACAACCACGTCAAGTGTGTGTCCAATATTGAAAAATCCTCCATGAAGAATGATGGAATAAGGACACTTAGAATAACTGAAAATATGCATAGAAAATGAGCATATAGTAGTGTCTTGATATCAGTATCTTTCATGGTGTTTTTGTGGCTGTCTAAAGAAAAACAAAGAAAAGAAAAACACATAAAAATGACCTTCCCATTGTCCTAATTACTTATATTTCTAAAAATAAGCAATGAACTAAAGTCCATTTTCTATAGGAAATGTATGTTTTAAAACATCCTTTTATGTTAGTATGGTACAAATATCTCTCAGGATCTAAACAGGAAAAAGTTACTAATTTCTTAAATATTTGTCATTAGTTTCTGCAAAGGGGTCATGCATTAGGAATAATTAAGCAGTTTAGGGTTTTTTTGGTCAAAATCATAGAATGGAAATCAAATGCATGGATTAAATGGTCTGCCCAGTTAGAAATATAACCTATGCATTCTAGATACCTGTGAATACACTTTGGCTAAATTGTTGGTTTTTTATTCCTAACACCACAGTTCACATTCTCCACAAAATGACAAGTAACACCAAGTACACACTTAATAATCAAATGGTGGTCAGGGCAATGGAGAGTTCGATAGACATTATGCTAAACTAAGAGTTTCCAATGTTTCAGAAATACCAAAATGACAACATCTGTTACAGGTGCTAAATTCCAATTAAAAGAACACGACTGGAAGGGGGAGTAACTGTCTCTAAAGTACATGTTCTGTATTCAAATTACCTGAGAGCTCATACATCGTATTCACTAATGCTAAGTAATGACTTCATTAAAGAAACAGTATGTTACACTGTGGTGAAAACTCCAGAATACACAAACACCTTGGAAAAATATAATACAGTACACACACACACACAGAATTGGGGGAGGAGGGCACTAGAGTGAAAGAAGAAAGGGTGAACATGCGCGTTGTCCCAATAGCCTTCGTTTAATTCACTTTTCAAAGGCAAATATTTTACCGATAGGGGAACAGGATTAACAAGTTAGACACATCCAAAGCCCCACGCGCTAAAGTCGTTTCAAAGTCTAGCCTCTTTAATACGATGATAGACCCCGGGGATCAGGAAGAGCATGGATGGAAAGAAGGGTCGAAGGGAAAGTTTCTCAAAAATTCTCCACTCCCCATTCAAGGTGGGGTACAGGGGTCCGGAATCCACTCTCGAGAGAGAATCCCAGGTGCTGGCAGCAGACAGGGACCTCACACAGTGAGCAGCACCCAAACTCAAAGGCTCGCTGCAGGTAGCAGGTGAAGTGCGCGCCGGTACTGTCAGATCCGGAGCTGCCCCGGGTGCGGCTGTCACCGCGAAGCCGCTGCCCCCCGGACCTGGCCCAGGTCCACAGGGTCCGGAGCGGGAAGACGTCTTCGTGGGGCTGCCGACTCCAGACCCACTCGGGGACGCTCAGGATCCCGCCCCAGCCTGGGGCTCGGGGGCGGGCGGCGAGGAACCGGCGGAGGGGCACCACCGAAGAGCACAGGTGTTGAGGGAAACTGCAGGTCCGAGAGCGAAACTCAGGTCTTCAGGGGAGCCCCGGGATCACGCCCGAGGGGTAGCGCTCCGGCGGCCAGGGGACGCGGACCAGCCGGGGCGCGGAGGCTTGCGCTCCCTGGCGTGCACCGTCCCGAGGCGAGCCCAGCGTGCCGGGGGTTCCCAGCGGGGCTTACCTAACTCTCCCGCCCGTTGAAGAGAAGGAGGGGCTGCTACCTCCCACCATCAGGTGCGACGGGAGGCCTTGGCCTTTGCGCAAGTGCATGTCCTGGTGGGGGAACCCACGGCGGCACAGCCAATCGCAGAAGGGAAGGGGCGGCCCCATGAAGCAGCCCGGCCTACCATCCCCAGCTAGTTCATTCCTCCGGGCTTTCCAGGTGTGAGCTAGGCGGGAGCGGAAGACTCAGACCGGAAGTGGGCTGACGTAGCCGGAAGGGGAACCTTCGCCTGGTGTGTTGATGTTTTCAAGCTGCTGGAGCATCTGCTCTTGAGAGGACCGTCGGTAGGAGGATGGTGTGCGAAAAATGTGAGTTAAAAGATCGTTTCTGTGTTTGAAGGCTTGGAGTACCTAACTAGATCCTCTTGGGAACTTGGCCCTTTCTGCCTTTCTCTCATCCACAGGCTCTGATTCCAGCCTTTGTCCTCCTACCCCGCCCTATGGTCGTTCTTGCCCTTCCCCAGTGACCATACAGATTTGTGGATTTTGTCTTCAAATGGCCATAGTTCTGCACCTTGTGGTCTATTTCCTTGGCCTCCTATCAACTCCAGATCTCATCACTTACAGCAGCCTCTTAACTGGCTCCCTCAGGCTTCACATGAATTTTCGAAATCACTTTGTTAGCATCTGGAGTTGTCAGATATAAAATTAATAAAAACTTTGAAGGCTCAGTTGAATTTTAATTTCAGATGAACAACATAATTTTTCAGCACCGTAAGTATGTCCCATGCAATATTGAGGCGGGATGTGTTATGTACAGGTGCAAATTCCCTACGAGGAGTGTTATCAGTATGTATACCTAAAACATACCAATAAATGTTTTGCTATAAAAAAGAAGATATGGGTATAAGCACTATGATTTTGTATTTAAATAGAGTGTTTTACAGAGTTTTCCAAGAGGGATCAGATGCTTTTTTAAGAAAAATGATTCACTTTATCAGAATAAAAATGAGTTAATAAAAAAATTTGAGGCTTGACTTTGTTTGCTCCTCCTTATTACAGTACAAATGCCTTGTCCCATGCGATGTTTAGTAATATTTGACTGAAAACAATTTATTGGCTTCTGAAGTTTAAATTTAGCTAGGCATCCTGTATTTTATCTGGCAGTGCTAAGCTACCATCCCATCTAATGGCTTGTAAGATCTGGGCATGAATACCTGGAGCACTGGGACAGGGGTGTGGGAAAGTCTCACCATCTTCGAAAGCCTGTTCAAGAGTTCCTGGCTTCTGGAACAGTCTTTCCTCCCTATAATTAGCACCCCGTAAGTCAAATGCAAACTCTTGAGATTTCTGGAAAGTATTTACTTTTTTAAACCTCACAAGCTGTTTATATGATTAAAAACAGCTTCATATCCCCAAATCTTTTTCCTCAGAGTAAACATGCCTGACTCAGATTCTGTGACAAGGTTTCATCTCCTCTTATTATCCCAGTTATTGTCTAATGAAGATGATCCATTTTGTCTGTAACCCTTCTGCAGTTAAAACTTTGGACAGACACCCATGAGTTTCATTCAGAGTGCTTATGTTAGGTGAAAGAATTGCATGGACAAGCTATTTAATCTTTCTTGACCCCTATTTTCTCATCTGAAAAATGCGAATAATATGTAATTCGTGGAGTTTTGTGAAGTTTAAATGAAATAATGTACATAATGTCTAGTATAAAAGTGCCTTCGTGTATACTAAAAACTGATTATTTCTATCATAGCCCCCAATATGTGACCTTTGGTCTTAAACTTTGCTGCATTCTGCGTGGGGAAGAGTGAAACAAATACCTCTTTCTTTGTAGGTTATGTGCTGTATACTATAGTTGTCTTACATTAAGCTTTAAAAAACTAGTGAGATTAATACAGTTCACTCAATTAAAAAATAGTTTTTGAAACATTCATAGGTGTTGTGCAGCCATGACCACAATCAGTTTTAGAACATTTTCGTCACTCAAAAGACACATTGTTATGCTTAGCATGGTGGTGCATACCTGAAATCCCAGCACTTGGGAGGCTGAGGTAGGAGGATCGCTGTGAGTTTGAGGCCAGCCTGTGCTGTATGGTGAGTTCAAGGCCAGCCTGAACTGCATAGTGAGACCCTGTCTCAAGAGAGAGGGAGAAAAAGAAAGGAAAGACGGACACATTATGCTTTTTGTCATTGACATCCTTTAACTCTACTCTGTCTTTAAGCAATTATTTTGGGTTTTGTGTGTTTCATTAAATATAGTATATGGGGCCGGGGATTTAGCTCAGTGGTTTCGCCGCCTGCTGCACAAGCGCAAGGACCTGAGTTCGATCCCCGGTACCAAAAAAAAAAAAAAAAAAAAAAAAAAAATATATATATATATATATATATATATATATATAGTATAAATGTCTTTAGATTATACATCTGCCCTGGTGTCTTTTAGGTTATACAGTTCTGACATATGTTACATGTGTTAATTTGTAGGGGTCTTTTTTTATATATAATTCTGTGCATTTTAACTTTAGAAGGCTGGAATTCTGCCTTGTTTCATTTGATGTTTTAAATTCTTTTTACACTATGAGTACTTTGTCCCAAGGGAAATTGAGGGTACAGGGAAAATTCTGAGAATTAATTTACCAAGGTACATGAAAACTTTGAATATCCAAGATCCAGTATGATATTAAAATACATATATTTGGTTCTGGAACATAATGTGTGTCATTAGTGGTCCTTCTCTCTTCTACTTTTTACTTCTCTGCTCTTCTGAAAAATCTAACCTTTCATTATTTTTAATCTCCAATCTGTCATCTCATTACACTCATCCTATAAATAAGCTGAGATGTCTCTCAGGCATAAAGCTGCAGTCCCAGGCTACTACCTTAGTTCTTTCTTTCCCTGCATCATAAATTGTTTTAAAGACTTGGTCATGTTTGTTGCTTCCAGATTTTTCACAATTACTTCTTAGCACTTTACAGACTGACTTTCTGCACTACAGTGAGAACTTCCAGAAGTTCACCAGCAATCTCCCAATCACTAAATTCAAGGATTTTCTTTTGCTCTTACTTTATCCCTCTGAATCCATTTAACTGTCTTGGGAAGTACTTGGCTTTGACACATCCATACCAATTACCTTCCAAAAGCGCGTGCATATGCATCTGCATACACACACACACACACACACACACACACAATTTCATGTACAACTCCACCTTCTCCACATATCTCCTAAGGTCCACCTATGGAACCCAAGTTATGGACTGCTGTTAGAGAAATTAATGAACTTATGTGTAATCTCCCTAAAGTCTTTTTCTGATTCATGGTTTTATTTTTCTCAAGACTTTGTATAGTGGTTTATATTATCATAGATGCTTAGTAAATGTTTATGGAATGAACAGATTTATCAGATTTTTTTAAAGTATTGACAGTGAAAACCTATTGTAAACCATCTTATTCTACAAATTTTACTGAGGGTCATTTATCCATTGTCCCACACTTAGTATCTTGAGTCTCAGTTCACTGACCCCTACCTCAGCATTAACAAGCTCCTACTGCAATATGACTGCTGATACACCATTGTGAACCTCAAGTGTAAAATAGTGTATTTATGGGCTGGGGATTTAGCTCAGTGGTTCCAGTGCCTGCCTTGCAAGCGCAAGGTCCTGAGTTTGATCCCTGGTACCAGAAAAAAAAAAAAAAGTGTATTTATTAGTAAATGGTACTTCCCTTTTTGCTGTCTTGTTATAACAGGTGAAAAGAAACTTGGTACTGTTATTACACCAGACACATGGAAAGATGGTGCAAGGAATACCACAGGTATTTTTTAGTAAATAGAAATTGAAATAGTCTAAATACTGTTTTAGCTTTTACATTGTTTGTATAATGCATTGTTAGGTATTTTATATATTAAACAGTAAAAATACTGGACCCCCCCAATGATTTAATATTTTCTGCTTAGTTCTCTCAATTATATGCGTGGGTCCCTAATATAATAGGCAGGAGATAACAAAATTAATAAATGATTTTCAAGTGATGACTGAATCTTAATATTTGACTTAGCGCTTATTAATCTATTTAATGTCCCTTCCTCACCTGATTTTTATGTTCTTAAACAAATCTAAACTGTCTTCACCTTCATTAATATTAAATACGTAGAGTGTAGTGTGTTTTCAAAGAGAAGGAGGAGAAACTCTTTCTTATAATCAGTCTATGACACCAAAGTAAAAGCTTCTAGATTTTACTGTAGAGAAAATACAGACCAATTCCTAAAGTATTCATTTGAATTTGAGAAATAAAATGATTTCATTTTATAAATATTCTCATTTCCCTAATAAATAATTATTTTAAGTAGTACCTTAAGAACTTTGCTATTAAATGAAGATTTAAAAAATTTAGATATGGGGTAATCTATTGGTAGGCAGTCAGAGAATGAACTTTTTAACTAATTGCTAAATAGTGGATGTTATATGTTAAATGCATAGAAGTAACTCACTAAAATATATGTATATTTTGATATAGAAAGTGGTGGAAGAAAACTGAATGAAAATAAAGCCTTGACTTCAAAAAAAGCAAGGTGAGTATGAGCATGAGTAGAACAGTAGTAAATTTCTAGTCCTATTAAATATTTAAGGCTGCTGGAGAGAATTTGTTGTGTATCATTCCATTGTGATAAAACATAGAATTAGGTAGTTCCTAGCACACAGAGGCAAGTTATCTGTTATAACCTGTTGGCTCACTCTGTTCTTCGCTGTATCAACATATGAAGATATTAACACTAAATTTTTATGGTTGTTTTTTTTTTAACCAGAAAGCATGACTTTGATTGTACCTGTTTCTTTTCTTTCCTTTTCTTTTCTTTTTTTTTTTTTTTGGTACTGGGGATTGAACTCAGGTCTTTGTGCTTTCAAGGCAGACGGTGGAACCACTGAGCTAAATCCCCGGCCCTACCTCTTTCTTAATCTACAAATCAGAGTCAACAGGGATATGCAAAAAGACCATGTGTAAGCTTTAAAGTCAGACCTAACTTGGAATCTAGATTCTGTCACTGTCAAGCCCAGTGACCTTAAGCAAATTAAACCAGTTTCTTTTGTTGTTGTACTACCTCTTTATTGTCTTTTTTATTATTCATTAAGCTTATTGGTACATTTTAGGTATACATTATGATCTTATTCATCATTGGGAATTTGTACCTGTACATGATATATCTTGGCTCTTGTTTTCTTTCCCCGTTCCTCTTCCCTCCCTTCCACCCCTCCACTCCTCCCTATTTACAAAAGCTTTTTTCCATTTTTTTCCTTATTTTCTCATTTTTTTCGTTTCTTTCTTTCCTTTCCCCATCCTCTTGCCTAGTTCCCCTTTACCTTTGAACCTTTTCTTCCTGTTTTACATTATCCATTATATATTTTGGTCCTCATTTACACTTTCAGTTTCTCACACCAGAGAAACTGTTCGATACCACAGCAATATATGTGCAGCTATGTTTATAGCGGCACAGTTTGTAATAGCTAAATCTTGGAAACAGCCCATATGCCCATCAACTGGTGACTGGATAAAGAAAATGTGGTATTTTTTTTTTACAAAATAGAGTACTACTCAGCCATAAAGAATGATAAATGAGAGACATTTATAGCTAAATGGATGCACCTTGAGGCCATACTCTTAAGTGAAATAAATAGGACACACATGTGTAAACCAGTTTCTTAACCTTTTTGAGCTTTGCTTTTTCATCTGAGAATGGCCAATAAAAATATCTCCTATCTTAAAAACAGCTTTTTGACACCATGCTACCCAGTCTTAAGAATTCCATGAACCCTTCTAGTTGCCACCAGTTTCCTTGCCTCTTTTCACATCAGAAGTTGTCTAAAACCTCAACTAGACACTTTTCAATGTCCTTAAGTTCCATTCTCTCCTTCAACCACTCAAGTCATACTTAACAGGCCAGCAAATGCTCTTTTTAGGATCACAAATGACCTTTAAAACTGATGGCCGCATTTTCGTTCTTACCTAACTTCACCTCTTAATAAGTCCTTTTGGCAACTCTTTGTTCTCTTCTATTGGCATCCCACTGTCCTGGTTTCCTCCCAACTCTAGCCACTTCTTATCAATCCAGTGCCTCAAGACTCAATCTTAAGATTTTTTTTTTCTATTTACAAACCCTCCTAGAGTATCTTTAGTCCATTGGCTTTAAATTGAAACTACTTGTTAACAACCCCCAAATCTGTAACACTGATCTGACTCCTCTGAGCTCCAAACATGCTTAACTGCTTACCTGACTTAACATATTTGATATCTAAAAGCAGCATCTTTTTTCCTTCAGCCTTCTTATTATAGTAAGTGGCACCACCATCCAATCCAGTTGATCAAGGCTGGAAGCTGCTAATTCTTTTCTTTCCCCACTTCCCATATTCATCAACAGCTTCTTTGGTTCTGATTCTAAAGTATAACAAATTCACCCGCTTCTGTCCATTTCATTGTTATTACCCTGGTGCAAACCATTTATTTCTTGTATACAGAAATAATTTCTAGCCATTTCCCTACTTTTTCTCTTTCCTACAGTTGTCCCTTTTCTTTTTTTTTTTTTTTTTGGTACCAGGGACCGAACTCGAGTCCTTGTGCTTGCGCAGCAGGCAGTGAAACCACTGAGCTAAATCCCCAACCTCCTACAGTTGTCTCATAGCAACCACAGTGGTATTTTAGAAAGGTCATGTAGTTTCTTCAAACCATCCAGGGGGCTGGAAATGTATCTCTCTGGTAAAGCTCTTGCCTAGAATACATGAGGCTCTCGATTCAATCCCAAGCACCAAAAAAAATCATAAATAAAACAAAAAGCCTCCAGTGGTTTTCTTTTTCCCATAGAATAGAATCTGAGCCCCCTTATATGTTCTGACGAGGTCTTTCATGAAGTGGCTTCTCCCCTGTCTGGACTATTGTACCGCATTCCTCGTCATCATTGTGCACCGTCCTCATTATGCACCACTCCAGTCTAAAGAGGTTGGTGCTGACTGGCCCCTCCTAGGCTATTCCCTCAACGTCACCTCCTCAAAGAAGAGTCCCTAACCAACATTTGAGCTCATCTTTTCTCATTATCTCCATGTTCTGTTTGAATTTTCTGTATAGCACTTATTGCTATCTGAAAAAACTTGCTTTTGTTTTAGATTGTCTACTTCCGTATTAATTGTCTGTCTCTTCCTACTAGCCTGTCAGTTTGATAAGGGTAAGGACTTCACCTGGTATATTCATCTTTAATATTCAGAACAGTAACTGGCAGAGTAGGTACTCAGATATTTGCTAAATGAATAAATACCTGTTTGTGACATCATCCCAAGGATTATAAATAATAACATTAATAAAGCTTTCACTATATACAGTGCCTGGCACACAGTAGGTGCTTACTAAATAATGGATATAAAACAGGACAGTAGACTCAGTCTTCAGTACAGCATCACACTATATGTTGACTGACTTATTGATGTCTTCTAACACCATTCAATTTTTTTGTATGTGTGTGGTACCAGGGATGGAACTCAGGACCTTGTGCTTGCGAGGCAGGCGCTGGAACCACTGAGCTAAATCTCCGGCCCACCATTCAATTTTTATTGACTGTTACTACTTTTAAACAGATTGTACACTTTTATGTACTTGCAATTCCTTTATGCTCCCAAACTTACTATGATATTAAACAGTAGCTATTACTTTGGGGGTATTCTAAATATCTCACGTTGGATAGTATACCTCTATATTACATTGAATCTATAATACATTATTTATGAGCTGCATCATTACTTTAAGAAAAAAAAAAGCTTTGCCAGTGAAGTGATTTTAGAGATTAAATTTTACATCTTAGAATGATGAGATATGGTTTTAAGAAAAAGGAATCTCCAGACATACAAGCCCAGATAAATTGAGCTTTTTGAAAAGAATAGTGTCTGTCTCCCACTGCAGAGAGTAAAGTGATATTCTTTGGGTTTGGTCAAGTTAATCTTTGAAAGTGAGCTGTTTCATGTACCCCAAGAGAAGACACCAGGCCTAGGACTCTGTGAGAGTATTACAAAACTCATTTCATGGTTAGGGAAACAGTTTTAAATCAGACTGTTATTGCCAAGTTAGGGAAAAATAGTCCCCCTAAAGTTATTTTTCATTCCAGTCATTATGCGATGGCATTTTTATGTTTTAGAAACCCCTTTAGCTAAAGGGATTGTGCCATTAAAAGGTGCACACATCTTATTTTAATCTAAAGTACCTAACTGTACATGCATCCATCCATCATGTGGTAGTGAGAAACGAGATCTTTTGAGTAGGGGTCTACTGATGAGAGTTCTATGTCATTTTCGGCATGTAATTTATAACCAGACTATATATTTTTGTTATCTTTAGAGTGGAGCAAAAACTGACACTTGCAAAGTGTGGAGACCTTCCACTTAGTTTTTCTCCTTGTTTTCAACACTTTTCTTTATCACACCTAATTCAAAGATATTGTTAATGGTTCATGCTTACCTAGTCATCCTGAAACAGTCAGTTACTTTCTATGGAATCAACCACTCCCTTGCACTCATATTTCATCAGTTTTCCTAATATTATATCACACAAATAAGAGTAACAAATGCAAGTGACAGGAACAGGTTTGGGAATAAATACAGCTGACATTGTGTAAGTATAGAGCCCACGTGGAAGAAGCGGAGAGGGCTACTGTCAGTTGCAGAATTTGAAAGAGGGAATGGTGAGCGTGGCTTAGGCCTGGGTGTTGTTTGAGTGGAGATCAGAGCATATCCATTGTAATATACATTCTTCTTTCTTTAAAAAAAATTTCTAGATTCGATCCCTATGGAAAGAATAAGTTCTCCACTTGCAGAATTTGTAAAAGTTCTGTGCACCAGCCAGGTTCTCATTACTGCCAAGGCTGTGCCTACAAAAAAGGTAAGTTTCTTTTAATATCATTTTTGTTATTATCCAGCCTAATTTATTTGCTGCTGATTTGAATAACAGAAAAGTAATAGCCTTTATTAGTACTGTGAAATACTCTTTTTTTCAAAATAGAACTTAAAACATGTTCATCATTAAAGTGTATTTTTCTTTTTCTCATTTTTGATACTGTTCAATAATACTTTAAGCTTTGGGGTTGACATAGATAACCCAAACAGTTCATATCAGGTATTGATTGTTCACATGTTCTCTTGTTTCAGGCATCTGTGCGATGTGTGGAAAAAAGGTTTTGGATACCAAAAACTACAAGCAAACATCTGTCTAAATGTCTTGATGGAATTTCTGGCTTTGTATAATTTTACTTTCTGCTTTGAGTTTTCAAGGCATAATGTAGTAATCTGTTTCAAGACAGGTGATTAAAGTTAAAGCAGGGTAGTTGATCCTCATTCTTTTCTTTTTATGAGACAGGATCTTGCTATGCAGTTCAGGCTGGCCTTGAACTTGTGGCACTCCTTCTGCCCCAGCATCCCAAGTGCTGGGATTACAGGTGTTCCTCATTCTTTCTTATGCTCTCAAGAAATTCTGAATAATGTAACTAGCCTTTTGCTTTAAGTGGTTATTTTCCTTATAAGCATTTTATTGAAATAGAATAAGTGACAAATTTAATGAAAAAAATCTCTGAGTTTTCAATGCACTTTTTAACATTCATATAATCCTTATCCCCTTCATTTACTTTATTTATAGATAGTGAAAGAATGAGATTGTTGGTATTTTGTTTTGAACTTGGCATATGGACTTAGAATTCTACCCTCATTCCCTTATTATAGGCATAGTTCTTTGAATCAGCAGGCCCTTAATTAATTGCAGTTTCCTAAGGTATAATGATTGAGGCCACAATAGCTGAATGGTCCCTTAGCAATTAGTCCAGATCCAAATCAAAGACAAGTGGAATTTGTGATTTATTTTAAATTTCTTTTTGAAGCCAAAGTGCTAGTTCCTTTCCTTCGTACGTAAATAACATGTGTCTAGGTAAATATACTGGATTTCAGAAAACACATATATATGACCTTGAATTTAGGTTATCATAAAAGCCATGAGAACAGTGTTCATCTATGTTCATGCATAATGAAAACGAATCTCCAGTCTTTGGAAAAGCTCTTTGAAGTACAAAACAAACTTTTTTGTCACTTCTTCCCCAGCCTTCAAAGAAATAAATAGAACAAAGCAAATATAAATATAACAAACCTTTTTTTTGTAATATAATGTAGACTGTAAAGAGACTACTCTGAAGTTTCAAATGAAGATTTTTCTTATACTGCCTTCATAGGTTCAGGACTTCTAAAACTTGTAGCCTACAGTAGAAAACCAGAAAGGTATTCTCTTATTTCCAATTGCCATATGTATAAATATGTGATACTATAAAATGTGTAGACTACTGTAGACAATGTAATAACACCTGTTATAGACTTTACATTTTTATTGTAAAATTTTTTTTCTTTTTTTTTTGGTTTTTGTTTTATTGTAAAATTACTCTGAAAAGTAAAGTTTTAATGGTTCAGTTTATCGACAAGGTTTTTCTAGTGTTTTTAGGATATACTGTTATTTATGCACATCTGGAGAGATTGCAAGGATAATGCAAAGTATAATAAATAGTATCTTTGAAGACAAAAGTATCCTCTCCTGCTTTCACTAATTTGGGGTTTTTAATTAAAATCATAACACAAGGAACTCAAAATAGGACCTGTTCATAGGGCGTCCCATATCCAATAAAAATTGGATTGGTTGACTTTGAGAAAAGTACATTTTTCAAGGATCAGCTAGGACCTGGATTTGCACAACTCACCTTTTGTGTCTACACCTTAAGTAGCTTCCTTCCCTGAGTGGGTTCTTCTCTGGGAATTTTTGTTAGTATTATACCTCAGAACAGAATATAAGTGTTAGTAGTCTTCATATTATCTAAAGAATAATATGACTATCCGAAATTGAGTAAAGTAGCTACTAGGATGAGAAGGAAAATCCCCAAACAGAAAATGAATATAAAATACTTTTTGAAAAGCAGATACAAAACCAGAAACTATAACGAAGTAAGATGTCAGAATTAAGACCAAATGTAACTTTTACTAAAGTAAATGTAAAAATGATAGAACCTATTTCTTGAAATCTCAGATTATATTAAAATACTGGAAACAAATAACAGTAGAATACATGTGAGTTTTATATATCCATTCATTCAAGTATTTAATCACTAAAATGATAGAATTATATGTGTGTGTAGAAGTTTGTGTATACATATGTTGAATACTAGAAGCTCATACTGTTTTCTCTGGGAGAAACTTAACCCTTTCCATCCTATACCAAACTCCTAATATCTTTGAACACTTAGTTCTCCTATCTTGAGAATGTAAAGATTTAAAGAATTTTAGGAATATACATATCTATGTACTTACATACCTATGTTTTGAGAATTTTAAGTAGAAGAATAATGTATGCATTGTTTTGCACTTTGATTTCTTTTTAAATGTTTTGTATATTTGCTATCATTGTTTCTCCTTTGATAATATATTTTCTTGGCCCACTTGAGAATATGTAGCAGACATCATATTCTTTGCTCTTTAATACTGTGTATGTACTTCTTAAGAGCAAGAATACTATTTTACCTAAGTATCGTTATCAAATTCAGAACTTTAACATTGACACAATATTTTAATCTACAGTCTATGTTCTAGTTTCATTTGTCCCATTGGTAACTTCAGCGATAGGATCCAGTCCAGAATCATATTGTGCTGTCATGACTATTTCATCTGGAACAGTTCCTCACCCTTTCTCTGTCTTTTGTAATACTGATGTATTTGAACAGTGTGAGATAGTAACAAAGGAGAATATCCTTCCCTTGGGTCTTTAGTGATGTTTCCTCTGGTTAGATTTAGGTTGTGCAGGATGGGTGAGAATACTATACTGTAAGTGGCATGTCCCGAGTTTCACATCCAAATGTCCAGAACGTCCCTTTGCCCTTTATTTGTGATGTTACTTTTGATCACTTGGGTAAGATGATGTCCTGTGTTCACACTTGTATGCTTACTGTTTTTCCTTTTGCAAGTAGTGTGTAATTTTTGAGACCATGTTGATAAATCTATTCCTCATCACACCTGCCCTTCCTAGAATTAACATCCTTTGATCATTCTTATCTGAATAATTTCCCCAGAATGTTTACCAAATTGTGATTTTTCTAACTCCAGTATTCTTTCTGAATTTACTAGTTATGCTGTAAGAAAGAATTTTCCCTCTATCACCAGTTTAGAATAAATGCTTTTTTTCCTAAATTCTTTGTTCATTACAGATGTGATGTTTCTTTTTATACCAAATACTTTTAAGTTTGTATTTCCTGAGAATAGGGATATTTTCCCATATACCCATAGTACAATTATCAAAATCATAATATTAAAATTAGTTACAGTGCTGTTACCTAATTTCTTCCCTATTTGATTGTCTCAGTCTTTTGTAGGAAAACAAATCTGGTCTTCGATCCTGTCTGGGATAATAATATAACATTTAGTTGTTGTGTCCCTGGTTTCCTCTATTCTGGAACAGTTCTCAGCCAGTCTTTCAAAAAAGCCATGGCCATAAAGCACATAGGCCAGACATTTAATCAAATATCCCTTAATCTGGGTTTTTCTGATGTTTCTTCATAATTAGATAAAGATCATGCATTTTTGGCAGGAATATCACGGAAATGATACTGTCCTTTTCAGTACATTAATTATATCATGGTATTTTGTTACAAGGATGTCAATTTTGTGGCATCTTCTAGATCTCTCTACTGTAAATTTCTAGTTTTTTTCCGTTATATTAATAAGCATCTTGTGGGAAGATATTTTGAGACTGTAAGTATTCTGTTTCTCAACAAACTTTTATACACCAATTTTAACATAGTGATATTTCTTGGCTGGATTAATTAATTAATTGTTACTTGTGTTTGCCAAATGCTGATTTTCCAATTTTATCTTTTCTTCTGCATTTATTCTACTGTAAGGAAAACCTTTCTCACTCATTTTTATTAGTATAAATTCACAGATTGCTATATTATTCAGTCTGTTACTGCAGTTTTTTCGATGTCAAATTGTTCTAGATTTGACCATCGGGAGACCTTCAAGTGGCTCCTGGGTCTTTTTGACATGTCCTTATTCTTAGAGAAATTTCTTATTTTCCAGCACAGGATATTCCACATCTATCTTAATTTGCGGTGTTTTTTCCTCCTACCACAGCTCTGGAATTATTTATTTCTCTACATATCCACCAGAGCCCAATATCCTCCAACTGCCTAGAAAGGGGGACTGTGAGGGCTGAAGGAAAAAGACAATAGAGACTTGTGTCATTTCACAGTATACGGGGGCCAGGAGGTCACTGCCTCAGAGCAGGCACAGACCGAGACTGTCCGTACTAGCCAGCATTTATTGGGTACACACAGTAATTGGAGGGAGTATCTGGTGACTTATGGGGCAGAGGTGATCCTATGTCGATCCAAATCTCATGCTGATGAGGGCGGAAAGGAGAGCATTCCCAGGACAGTAGGTGGGATGAGTTGGGCTGATCTGTCCCTCCCCAGGTGAAACCTTTCTCTTTTGTATTACCACTGGGTTCTCAAGGAACCATGATGCCTTCAGCTGGTGTAATCTTGCCCTTGAGCGCCACAACATCTCAGACCATTGAGGCCTCAGCTGTGACCAGTGGCTAAACGGAGTTCTGTTTCCGCATGCCATAGCTGGCTCTCAGGCAAGGCAACATTGGGCCTTAGACAGCTATAGTCGTACTTTAATTATGAAATGATTTTTCCCCAAAATTTATGCAGAAATGCTCTCAACACATATCTTTATTCTTAGAATATCCTGTATTTCCTATAATGGAGAGTAATGGTTAGTCACTTAATATCTGGCCATCCTCGATTGTCATTGCTTTTAGGCCCCTTGGATAGAAAGCGCTAAGAAACACCTATATGGGGGGTTTTTTTGTTTTGTTTTTTTTTACACTGTACTTTTTTTTTCCCCCCATTAACTTTATTGGTACATTTTAGGTATACAATACAGTTACATTCATCATTGGGATCTTGTACCATTACATGAGTCTCTTGGTTTTTATTTTTTTTCCCCTTCCCCTGCCCTCCCTTCACCCCCTCCACCCGTCCCTATTTGCAAAGACCTTGTTTCCATTTTTTTTCTCTTCTCATATTTTTTCCTTTCCCTTTTTTCCCTTCCCCTACCCCTCCCAATTCCCCTGCTCTTTTAGACCTTTTCTTCCTGTTACACAATATCAGTTATACATTTTTTTAAATTACACTATTAAGATCTAGGAGACATTACCACAGATTTTACAGAATTTAAAAGGATATAGAAAGCATATTACAAAAATCTTTTTTGAAATAAATTTGACAACTTCTAAGAAGTAACTTAGAAGACAAATTAATGAAACTAACTCTGGAGGAAATAGAACATTTGAATAGCACCTATTAAAGAAAGTATATTCCTAGCTTGAAAACCTACCTATATGACAACAGCAGGCTCATAAACATTTTAACTGATAAATTATATCAAACATTTAAAGCAGAAAAAAGAAGGAACACTTTTCCCCTCATTTTAGGAAATCAACATTGTGCTAATCCTAAAACTGGATAAAGATAATAGAAGAAAAAAGTATGAACATAGATAGAAATTTGTTTAACAAAACAAACTTAGTCAGATCTGGCAGGATGTAGAAAGTGGTTTTGTTATAGGGATGGCAGTGTTGGTTCAGCATTGGAAGATCCACCCCCAAAAGTCATCATTTTAACAGAGGAAAGGAAAAAGCCATATGATCCTGTCACTAGTTGGAGAAAGAGTATTGGATTAAATTCTACAGCTGTTCATGGTAAAAGCTATCAGGAGACTAGAAGTAGAACAGAAACTTCTCAACAGATTAAAGACATGTACTCCATACTTCCAGTGAGAATGCCTTATATGAATGCAGAAGATACAATGCTTTCTCCCTCAGGTGGGGAACAAGGGCATATATGCCTACTCTTCATCTGTCCATTAGACTTTGAAACATAGGTCTGAACCAAAATAGTCTGGCAATAAAATGACACAACTAGGATAGGATTGGCACGGCAGAAGCAAAATCTTTATATGTGGCTGAAATGATCATCCACAGAGAAAATACTAAGAAATCTCTAGGAGCCCCTAGAACTTCTACTTGAATTTAGCAGGATTAGAAAACACAAGGTATATATAAAAATTCAGGTCTGTAAACACCTATATGTTAAAAGCCACAAGTTTTACTGATATCTCCAATTCTAGTCCAACCCCACAGGGTTTTTTCTTGCCTCTCTCCATTCCATATTTATATCTTGTTCCACAATGAAAACCCTTTCTCCAAACATCAGTATAGTTATTCATTTATAGAACTCTGAAGTTTTTTATATTGGATATGTATGCATTTTTTAATTTTAAGTTTAAAAAATCTGGGTAAGCCCAGAGAAGTTACACTTGTAAATGTCATTTATCCATCTGTTATTAAAGGGGAAAAAAAGCTTAGGAGCTTGTATACATATGCTGTCTCACAGACATATTTAGAAAATTGTGCTAAGCACTTTTTTTCAACTTAGCCAACATTTATTGGACTTCTGCTTTGTTCTTATCCCTATTCAGGCTTCTCGTTCCAAAATTTTTGTTCGTAAGCGAGAAATTGATACGCAACTCATCAAATTAATGTAAAATAAGGTCTGACGATAGAAACAAGGAAAATACATGGGAAGAACAATAACTAAAAGAAGGGACCAGTTCGAAAGCAACGGATTTTACCAAAAACAAAAAGAAACTGAAATAAAGTAGTACCAGACACCGTGGGACTCATTTTGACATGGTAATAGTAGGTCTCTCCACCAGGGGGCAGTGATGCTCTATCTTAGTTTTTAACTTCCCATCATGGTAAAAAGATTTGTAGTTGTAGCAATTTAAAGATCAACTAGCTGGACTTAAATTCGCAACCGTGTTTTGAATAAACTGCCCAGAGAAACCATAAATAATACAAAACCTGGCAAATATTTATGTATTCCATAAACATCAGGAAATATATATGTACACACATATGCATATATAATGTTTAAATGTGAATATGATTAAATGAGGAAGAAGGAATGATGATCCTCAGAGGCCAGAAACAAAGGGAAAGTACCAATTCAAAGGGTAAAGTAGCACCAAAGCCAGTGCTTACATTAGGAATTTCTGCCAGTCCTTTAAGATCTAAAGCCTGTTTTAAAAGGCATCATAAATACTAGCCAAAAAATTGTGTCCTAAGACGTACATGATAAAAGGTTCAAGCTTCCAAGAAGACCAAATTTTTAATGTATATGCTAATATAGCTTCAAAATATATAAAGCAAAAAAATGACAACTAGTGAAAGATATTACGTGATTCTTGGAGTAATTGCTAGATAAAGCAGTCAAAAATAAAAATTCAAAAAGAATTCAAGAATACAGTTAACAGACTTTATATTTTGGACATGTACAAAACATTGCCCCAATATTCGAATAAGCACATTCTTCTTAAGTATGAAGGGAACATATACAAAAGTAATCATGTACTAAGCCATAAGACTGGTCAGAAATTTGACATCAGAAAAAAAATTATAACTGCAAAATATTTTCTAACCATGGTCAATAGTAGATAATTTTTAAAGATTAGAAACTTAAAATATTTTAAATAATGAATCAAAGCCATGTGTGGTGGTGCACACCTGTAATCCTAGCAAGATCGCCTGGATTACATAGTGGGTTTAAGACTAGCCTGAACTACACAGCGAGATCCTGTCTCAAAAAAAAGGTCAAAGAGTCAGAAAATTAGGAGATATTTACAAGGCCTCAAATGTTAACGAAAATATGTTATTAAAACTCGTAGGACGGCCGGGGATTTAGCTCAGTGGTTTTGCCACCTGCTGTGCAAGCTCAAGGACCCAAGTTCAATCCCAGGTACCAAAAAAAAAAAACAAAAAACTTGTAGGATACAGCTAAAGTGGAATTATTAGAGGGAAATGTATAGCTTTAAATGCTTATATAGGAAAATGGGAAAAGCTGACAATAAGCTAAGTATCAAACGTAAGTCAGGAAAACAACAGACCCGAAGTGGCTAGAAAGAAGAAATTGCTAAATATAAGAACAAAGTAATTGTGTAAAAATGCAATCAAAGAAGTAGAATTCAACAGAACAAAAAGTTGGTTCATTGTAAAGACTAATATTCAAGGCCCTAGCAAAACTGACAAAATTTTAGAATAAATAATGAAACATTATATACAGCAAAAATCAAAAAGAATATTGTGAACTATCTTATGCCAATATATTTGAAAATAGATAAATGGATACTTTAAGAATATCAATTGAAACTTAACTGGAGAATAAAGTAAAATTTTGAAAGATTCTCTAATCATTAGAGAAATTTAATCAGAAGTTAAGGAATGAAGTAGTTTTACAGGTAAGTTACACCAAAATTCTAGTAGCAGGTAATTCCTGTCTTATAACTTTTTCAAACAATATGAAAAAATGGGGCTACTATTCAACTCACTCATAAAGCCAGTTTAACCTTGTTACCTAAACCAGGTAGGAACTGTAAAGAAAAGGAAATTTAAGTCATTCTTACTCATGAGCAAAGATGGAAAATATTAGAAAACTAATATAGTAATGCATAACAGTTAATAGTACTTTGTGACCAATGTGGGTTTATTCTAGGAATGCAAGATTGGCCAACATTTTTAAAAATCTTGTAAATGAACTACTTTTGCAAGTTAGGGGAAAGCTGCATAACCATCTCAGTAAGTGCAGAAAAATCACTTGATAAAATTCAATAATTAAATGGAAATTCTTGGAAAACTAGAATAGAAAGAAATTTCTTAACATAAAGGGTAACATGAAAAAGCTCACAACAGATGTATCAAATGTCAAATGCTTTCCTTGAAAACAGTAGACTTTGTCCTCATGGGGAACTGTGTTTGGTTAGATTTGTTCCTTTGAGGCATCCCTTTGAGCTTTGTTAGGGAAGATATGGAGTAGCCTTTAAGGATCATTTGGCCACATGAAGGCTAAACTATGAAAGCATAGCCCTTCTGAGACTGCCACTGAATGCCCTGGCTGATCAGTGAGGACTCCTCCACTCTGTTCAAATGTTACACAGTTACCTGCCTTGTGTGAGATCTGGAAACTGTTCTGCTCTGAGGTCCTCTTTTGTTTTTCCCCAACCTTGTGACCTTCCACACTACATATGTGCATCCCAGTATTCAGCCACGATACAGGAACAGTCCTTTGAAAGATTTCTGGAGCTTTTTCTGCATAGTTGCACACTCTCCAGAAGAACTTTGCCTATGGTTTGTAGATGCCTCGTACTGCTTTACCTCCAGTCTTTTTCTTGACTCAGTAAGGTTAGTGGGATCTTCTTGGATATGGAATGGATCCTCTAGGGATCATGTTGACTTAAGGAAAGCTGGTTGAATAAAGGATATGTAAAGGTCATGTGACTGCCTCTCCCACGCTATGTGTATGGTATGAAAGCCATGTACATTCAATAGAAACTGTACTTTCAATTTGAATATTGATCTTTCCAAGGCTGGTGATATGCAGTATGGGTATGATGCTCTCTAACACTGTGTGATTCCGAGTCCGCTATTACTTATTAAGAAGAGGCTCGCCTAAGACAGCTCAAGCATGAGGGTTAGAAGCTGGGCATGGTAGTGCTCCCTGTAATCCCAGGATTTAGGAGGCTAAGGCAGGATGATTTCAAGTTCAAGACCAGCCTGGGCAACATGGCGAGATTTTCATCTCAAACACAAAATAACAATACAAGTTTTTTTTAAAGAATGAATGGGAAGAGGTTTTTATAAACTCGGAGAGGTCTCATTGGAATGTAAGGATTTCTAAAGAACAATTAGCTTTCTTGGATTGTAGAACTAGAAAGAAACAGAAATGCTTTCTCTATTTCACTTCTACTTTTTTCAGTGAACGTACCTTGTACAGTGCCTTGTATGGTGCATTTCTAGGCCATGAGCCCCATAGACCCTTCTGGCTTCATCTCTCCTACCAACTGCTTTGTTCCTCTTTCAGTTCAAATCACTGAAAGGGAATTATGGTCTAGCTCCAAGTTTCAAAACTGGGTGCAAGTTATACATAACCAAGTATCCAGCTATGGCAGGAGATAGGTAGGGGAAGTGGGTGTTACACAGTAATATCCTTTCAGCAGGGACCACAAATATGATGGGAAGATTAACCTACCAAGGCTCAAAAGAAACATTTGTTTTAATGAATCTGAATTTAAAAAGAAGCTGGAATTTTTGGATGTACAACCTTAACTTTTGAAGTTGGTGTCAGGTTCAGAATCTGAATGCTACTTTACAAAGCCACTATCAAGGTGAAAGGAAAGGGTATGGGATTGGATTAGTGTGGTTATTCCCTTTTCTCTAAGTTGGATTGTACCTCAAGTTAACAATTCTGCCCAGTTCCAGAATCAAGTCTGCTGCCTGTTGAAGCATCTGGCTTCTTTGATAGCCCTGGAGAGTCCTCATCCAGACCTCTATGTACTGTTTATGAGTACTAAGGACCCAGGGTCCTGGCCAGGGGACTAATGCACCCAGGACACGGCCCCACAGAAGTTGGTCTGCTATGGAGCTCTAAAGGACTTGTTAATTTTCCAAACTAATTTATAAGTTCTCTACATTTATATAATTGTCTTGCTCAAGGGTCAGCAAATTCTGGCCATCAGACAAGTTGCCTATTTTTGCAAATAAAGTTGTATTGGAATAAGCCATGGCTATTTGTTAACATATTGTATAAGACTGCTTTTGTATACAATGGCAGCACTGCAAAGCCTAAAATATTTACTACTTGGCCCTTTAAGAAAAATTTCGTGGACACTTGTTCCAGTTTAATCTAGAAATGATCGGCATGTTTGGGAAAACTTTGAATTGATGTAAAAGGTGATAGCTGCAAAGTAGTGGTACATTGTTTTTCCTGGGCTATTTTTATTGTTTCTTAATTCCTTAATCACTGTATGGATTAAATTTAGAGCCAGAAGCCCCTCCTCACACATCTCTAAAGATTATCTTATTGGCAGAAATGAAAGCACATGTTATTGTACACTCAGGGAGGAAAATTGTAAGTAATTTGATCTAGATGATTATTTACAGTTTAACCCAAATATACTTAGTCTATTCTGGATATTTATTCAAGAATTATATTTTTCTTGCTATATTCATTCAGGAAGAGTACGTAATCATTTCCTGTGTGATGTGGAATGTGGAGGGCCTTTCTCCGAATGAAGTCTTCTGATTTGTTTCCATGACATGGAGGAGTTGGCCTTTAGGTGATATGTTTGAGGTTCCCCAAACAGGATGTTAATTTTCACTCTTCTCAGCTGGAGCAACGCAATCCTTCCTTATGATTTAGTAGACCACACAGCCTTCTACCCTCCTACATTGTCTTTATTTTATAAAATAAATGCTAAATTGGTTTCTTTGTGAATCATTTGCAGCAAACTGAATTTCCCCATACTCAAGTGAGTACCAAGGCTACTCATTTGGAACAAATAAGCTTTAGCTAGAAGTTTAATAGTAAAATACATTGGTTGCAACGACTCTAATTTAGGACTCTGGTTTCTCCCTGGTTGTTTTCCCAACAAACCTTTCTTTCCTTGAAATGTAGGATCTTTAAGGCAGCTGCCCCTGTCTCTCCACTCAAGAGCAGAGTGAAGAGAGTGTGTGGCATTATGTTTGTGAAGGACACACACACACACACACACACACAATGGTCCTTCTGTGGGCTCCTAATCCCCACAGCTAAGTTAAGAAACAGGGAAATAGAATCTTCTCACCTAGCCTGTAGCAGTTAGTGCTTTTTGAATAAGAAAAACGTGTTTTATGACCACCAAATTTGAAACGTATAGCCATCACTGCTTCTGGAAATTTGGGGCTGGGCTACTGCCAGGCTAGCTGCCCTTGCCTACTTAAGAGGTGGTGGAGCCTGCGCTCTGGCCTTTCAGAGCTTTCTCTGCCCCTTCCTCTCTCTCAAGTTTCCACTGTTCCTACCCAGGAAGCCCTTCTGACACCTTACAGCTTTGCGAGGTACCCTTCTGCAGTGTACCATGGCCTGTATTTTTCCCATCATAACACTGAGATTGCTTCTCCTCCTCTCTTCATGAGTTCTTCCTACTCCCAACTACACTATAAGGTCCATAAATGCAAAACCTCATTTTTTTCTAACAAGACTTTCAGATAAAGTTATCAAGGCTTAAATAGGGTTATTTGTTCTCCAGTATGTACCCCACCATAGGAATTCAGTGGTTTTGAATGAAAGAGTAAATGATCAACTGAAGATACTTATGACCTGGGTAGGTCAGAAGCTGTGTAGTAAAAAGTAGCTGTGTTTCCAGCATACCTAGAAACAGGGAAGTTTCAGAGGGAGTCTGGATGGACAGAGCCCCAAGGGAGTAGCCATGGCAGTGAGCAGTTGCTTTCCCTTCTTCCTTTCCCTCCTAGTCTCCCCAAGACTCCAGGCAGATAGGCCAAAGGACTACCATATACAATTAATGGAGCTTTTATTGTTCACACAATTCTTAGGAAAAACCTTTATTTCACCATTGTGTCCAAAAGTCAAGACACTTAGCTCTGGGTGCCACAGTACAGAAAATGTCACAAATTTGTAGAAAAACTGCACCACTACTGGGGGTATTCTAATATTCCTCCAATTTCTGCTCAGTGTCTCATTTCATTTGGGACTGATTTCTCTTGCAGTCCCTGGATCCATGAAGTCTATACTAATTTACACATGTACCAGAATAATACTAGCCAACATCTTTCCCCTGTGTTTACCTTTCTATTCTTCCCCATCATGCAGAGCTAGCCTGGTTTGTGCTTCTTGTCTTAGAGAAGAAAGGTGATTGAGACAGAGAAACAAAAGTATCTCCCTGGCTTTTGGTTTCAGAAGTTGCCCTTACTGGAAGGAAACAAACCAGCAAATGAACTAGTGGTATGGACAATATTTGGAAGATGAGAGTAGAAAAGAGGAAAAGAGGTTTGGAGAGAACTTTCTTGGGAAAATAGAATTGTAGCAGTGTGAAGAGGCCTGTGGCCTACTCCAGGCTCACCTGGGAAAGTGGTGCAGTCCCACATGTTTTTGTGGGATTTGGGAACAGAGAAGACATTCCTTGCATCCTCAGTCGAGCCCCAGGAAAGTGGCAAGACCTCCAAGAAATAGGGGCTCAGTGGGTCCCCACTGAGGAGACCTTAGGCAGACATGCATGTTTTATGCCCCAGTGAGACTGAAGCATGGCTCTTGGTGCCCAGAGGGTACCAAAGTAATGGAGGGCACTGTGGCCCTAGAAGGTCATGCAGACAAGGGAGAAGAATGTCTTGACACATACCCCATAAAAGGATAAGCCTGAGGATCAATTCATTACTCCCCCTCGCCTACTGCATACCTTACAGAGAGCCTCTCCCTGGACCAGTGGTGGAGAACCTACTCACACATGCTGTAGTGGGCTGTTCGTATCATTGAAAAAGCTCTAACAGGTTCGCCATCATTACCCTAGACACACACCCAGGGAAAGGGAAGATGGAAAGCCATGAGCTCCCTGAGATTCAGTTTCTGACAATGCAAAGAAGTGGATTCCTGCCATCAAAATGAGGTACTATTTCTCATAAATGTGTGAACTTCAAATTGTATCCACCGCTCACAGCTTACTTATATACAGGGCTGGCATTTCTCACAGCCAAGTATGCTCAAGTAGCCACTTAAATGTCTTCCTAACAGGTGTTGAGGTTCTGGAAACCAAGTAGTGTGTACATTATCCAATGCCTACCATGAAAATGGAGCCAATAACCAAGGAAAAGTTTTTTGTCTTGACAGCAAAATGCCCGTATTCTCCCAAGGACCAAGACCAATGTTGTGAAAAATGGAGACTGCATTTCAACATATCAAAAAAAACTTTTCCTAAGTTCAAGCATGATATTAATTCTATTTTGGTATCAGTTGATTAAGGAAATACATAACAGAAAGCTCAGATATATTCAGTAACACTGCAAACTAATTTCTTTTATTCATCATAATGACATTTGTGCTGATTTGAAAAGTAATCCATATAGATGAGCACATTTGTCATTCAATCTACAGACAAAACATGCAGATGGGTTTGCAGCTTCCTCAAAGTAACTCCGTATCTCCTGGGGTCTGGAGCCCACAAGTTGGTATGTACTAGGCCAAAGGATGTTAAATTGGTCTTGATTAGCAAATGCAATATGTACGATGGCAATGTCTTGCAGAATTCTCCCTTTTAGTATTCCAGGCTGCGGACTTTGGCAGAAGACGTAGTCTGCTGCAAAACAGATCACTCTTTTTTGTTTGCAGAGTCCTCCTACCAGCTGAATCACAGCTTGCTTTTCACTTCTTGTAACATCTTGCAACATCACAAAATATTTGCTGCAGCTTGTGAAGGGTGGCTGCAGAATGAGTAAACTAAGAGGAGGCCTTCTTCCGCTCCCACCCTGTCAGCACCTTCTGTTCCAGCAGCCTGAAAGGCAGCTTGAGAGCTCTGATTGCTTCTCCAGATTATGACAATTCTTGGCACCATAGCCCTGGGCCAGAATGAAAGCAAAGGAAACATCATGGAGTTTTGCAGGTGCCAGTACATAATATTGTCACTTTACAGAACTGAATTTATAAATGACTCTGTGAAGGTGAGTTACTATGGTAACCAGATTTCTCAACTATTATATCTAGAAGTAAGGATGTTGTGGACCATTTCTATTTGGGACTGTATATTCTGGGTTTAATGAATAACTACTCATCCTCCAACTCCCAGGTAACCAGGCTCATGTAATGCTAGAGCAGAAAGAAACTTAGCAACCACCTAGTTTCACCTCCTGGGTTTGAACTGAAACTCAGGGAAGTGGTGCTGCACAGCCAACATGAGTTGGCCCCAAGTGCATGTTTCCTCACTCTGTTTTCTAGTGCTTCTGTCTTTATACCACCTGAATGGACTCACCCAGCTTCCATGAGTGGACAGGAGAAATGGGGCCATGAGACATACTGCCACCATCACATCTCACTGAGATGTTAAGTCAGATCCTATGGAGGTGCTGGTGGGTTAATGTCTAGTTATGTCCATCAGCGTAATCACAGATTGCATATTCCAACAACCTGTATCCCCAAATGATGGATAGAAGGGTAGAGGGAGAGGGTAGGAAATCACCTGAGGAACTTGGTCTAGTATTATGGTTCCAACATACACATAGATTTCCAATTTGCAAAGAATTAGAATACACCCCAATTACAGTGAACATAAGATAAACTTCCTTTAGTGATCAAAAATATCTTTTATGTTTTTCTCAAGGTCTAGTTTTGAATTTTCATGATTACATGCAAAAATACTTTGAATAAGAGCTTTCCTTCCAGTTAATAAATCACTAGCCCACAGAAAATTTAGCTGTTAGAAGTTTCCACCAGTTCTTACAGAGAAGAATGGCAGAAACTTAGAGCATTTAGTACCATTCTTTTAAAAGCACATCAAAATTCAAAATTAAAACTAAAAAGGGAATTGAATTAAAAGTGTTAGCACATTTTAAATAGACACAGAAGTACAAACAATTGGTCCCCCAAAAATCTTTTAATGTGTGTAAATCACCTGGAGATCTTGCTAACAGGCATATTCTGGCTCAGGAAGTCTAGGACAAGAGTCTGCATGTCTAACAAGCTCTCAAATGGTGTCAATGCCTCTGGTCTTTGGTTTACACCTTGGGTAGAAAGGAACTTATTTGGGCCAGGGATTTAGCTCAGTGGCACCAAAAATACAAGGTCCTAAGTTTGATCCCCGGTACCAAAACAAACAAACAAATAAAATGAAAGGGATTTGTTTACTTGCAGTTTCCTTGGAATATTCTCTGTGATGTTCAGCCCTGACATTCAGATCTATGACCATCACAGTCACAGAAACCTTTCTGGTCTTCAAATTCTTAATTCTCTTATTATATATAGTACTTTCATGGCACTTAGGTATATCTGTATATGCACATGTCCCATTCCATATGTGTATGTCATGTCCCCAACCAGACTATAATCTTAGTTTGCCAGCCCTGTGTGTGAATATGATTTTTGAATGAAGAACTAGTCATGATTGATTTATTCATTGACAATTACTTCCTTCTTCCTCAGATTGCTACACTTAGCTCATCCATGAGCTCAAGGCAAACGTCTGGCCTAAGAGATACTGAGTTTACTCTGACTCATTTCTCCTCCCCTACATGTTGCCTTTTTAGAAATCAATGTTTATGTAGAGTTCTTGTTGGGTCAATGATAAAAGAACAAACAGCTGTGAGGATTTAGGGGGCTCTCACAGTAGGAAGCAGGTTCATGGGTTGTAGCAGGCCACCAAAGTGGAGGCAGTAGGATACAGTGAGAAGAACACTGACTTGGAGGCCAACAGACCTGGGCTCAAGCCTTATTCAACTACAAGTTGTGTAGTTTAAGAAAAGTTGTTTAAAATCACTAGAAATTCATTTGCTCACCTGTACAAGGGAATGCCTTTTCCTGTAGCTGCTATAAGAGCTATAGCAGTGCATATAAATTGCCTAGCCTGGTACTCAGTGAAAGATAGATATCATAATCTCAGCAGAATTACTTCCAAACAGAATTGCAATCTGAGTCTTTGCCCCCCCCCCGCCCCCCAGTTTGAGAAAACAGGAGAATAAATTACATTCAGGGCAGTAGTGCCATCTAGCGGTGTACCACTGCCTAGCTTCCTTGTACCTTGAATGGTTGATTCATTTCATTCGACAAGTACTTATGCACATCTATTGTGAATTAGGCACTGATTTAGCTGCTGAAGCTACCACTGTGTGGAAAATGACAATAGTCCCTGCCTTAAAGGAATTTATCATCAGGTGGGGAAGATAAATAATTACCCAAATAAAATTTTGATTCATCTTGTGGAAAGTGATATGAAGGAGTATGGGATCCTGTAAGTATGCTATCAGACTTCTCTCTAGGGAAGTGACAGTGAAGAGAGAGCAGAATTTAGCCAAGAAGCCACACCAGACATGTGCCAGCCACCCAGCAGCATCTCTCTGGACATGTCAATCTCCTGTAAGCTCAGGATCTGGCCAGTCTGTGGGGAACTCCAGTCTTGAACTGGGTGTCTTTCACCAGCCATTTAGTGCTTATCACATCCCACTCTCTGCAGGTCACTTTACACATATCATTGCTGATTTTCACTTTATCCTTTAGCAGATGATGTTCAGAGAGGTTAAAGAACTTGCACAAAGACATAAAATGACATCAGAAACAAGATTCTCATCATATCTTTCTGCTAGTGAAGTCCATGCTCTTTCCTCTGTTCATGCTGTGTCCCTAATGTCTCATGCCCAGCTCTGTGTGCTGCATGATGCTGCAGAAAGGACACCATTAGGAGAACTGTTTGGAGAGAATGAAATTGCAAGGGAGGGAGAAAAAATAAAAAATAGCTCAGTGGGTCATGTGTGAAGGGCAAAAGGAGAGCTGCTGATGTGACTAGTTATGCTTCTCTGGCACAATTTTAGAAAAATAAACCCAAGCAATCTCCTCCACCAGCAAAGAAAATATCCCAGATCATACTCCTGATACTTTCGTGGTTTAAAATGTGCTACAGCTGGTGCTAAATTAAAATGATATTCTCTGGAAATCTATAGGAAAATGCAAGGATTACTATCACCAAACACCAAAACATCACTGGATCAGAAAACAGCCACAGGGCTAAGAGGTTTCCTGCTAAAAAAAAAAAAAAGGACTTTCAGCTTTAAGACTAGGACATTCTCTGGCAAACCAGGGTGGTTGGTCATCCTAGCAATATACCAGGAAAATCTGATACGTCTATGGAAGTTAGGCCAAGGCAGGTATTACAATTTGGGGTCCAGTAGAGACCTTGGCTACAGACCAAGGCAGAACAGGTAGGACAAGGGCAGTCCCTCAGTCAGAGTACCTTGGTGCTCAATGTCCCAATTACACAGGCAGAGCCCCTGCTCTGGGTCTTATAGGTAGAACCGGTTGGCCTCAGGCCTGAGGAAGGGTTCAGGTAGGGGACAGATATAATAGCTGAGTTGGGCCAGTCCATGTCTCAGCTTCCTGATCTGTAGAATGGGAAGCATGACAGTACCTATCCCTAAAACAATATGTGAACTTTATTAGTTAATGTGTGTAAAGTGCTCTGAGGAGTGTCTGGCCCATAAGAAATGTCATCATGGAATTCTCAGGAAGAAATGAGTATATGGTCCTAGCTGGATCATGTCCTCTATAGCTCAAATTTCCCATCCATAAAATATAAATCAAATTCTTTGCCAAAGCTTTCAGAAGAAATAGGACCAAATCAACAAGGAGAGACGTCATGGCGGGGGAGTAATTAGGAACTTGTGCTCTGGAATCAAACGTCCTGGTTGCATCCAGCTTTTCCAGTTAGATGTTCATTTGTTTCTTTCACAAACACTTATGGGCCATGTACTGTTCACAGAACTTTATACAGATTTGTTTAGTTCATTCTCATGGCACTGATGAAGTAAATGCTGTTATTCATCCCATTTTATAGATGAGATGGAGGCACAGAGAAGTTATAATTTGCTTAGCTCATACAAGAAGCCAAAACATTGGGTAATTTTGTGCACATTTCTGTTCTCATTCCCCTTAGCAAAAGTAAGATAACATATTACGGTCTGTATGTCACAGGGTCACTATGCAGATTAAATGAGATAATCTATATAAAGCTCTTAGTGAAAGGTCATAGTACTCATACTTAAATCCAAAATAACTCACTGCTTAATTGAAATGATAAGACAGATTGTATAACTACATATTGTACAACTATAAAAAATATAACTGTCAGTTTAGGAAAATTCCCAAATGAGTAGTGAAAGTCTAGGGTGGGGCAGGTACATGAAACCCCCCCAGGAACTTTGGCCCAGAAGGGCAGGCCTATAGAATCCTGTTTTCAGGAGAGATCTTATAGGCCTTTGAGGGGAAATGGTGAAGAGGACATTCAGGATTGGAAATTGGTCCCCAGACTCCAGTCTTTGCTTCCTTGAACTGAGGGGAGGCCTGAACAAGCCTTCACCTGGGGGAAGAAGCCCATAGCAGCCCAGACAGGGGAGCAGAGGCACCTAAAAGACTGACACCTGGACCACCTGGGGAAGCCTGCCAACACAATCCATTCTTGCCTCCTGCTCCAGAAAGCCTGGGCGGAGTTCCAGGCCTCTGCTGCGGCTGCCTTCCTGCCTGCCAGCTTGAAGCACCGTTGTCCTGGCTTCATTTCCCCACTTTTTCCATTTAGACTCAGTGTTGGCTCACCGGCCTCTGCCCTCTCCCTTCACCTGCTCCATTTTTTTTATTGTGTCCCTGATTCCAGGCAAGACATTCCATTGTCCCCAGGTCGGGGAAGGGGCTGGATGGGGAATCAGGATGCGTGTGATATGAGACATATGGTGGCTACTCACAGAGCTCACCAACATACTTTGTCGGGTGGGGTGTTGAGCTGCATTTTGGAAAGCTAGTAAGAGTTGTAGTTGGCAGCAGGGAAAGACAGGAAGAAGGCCCCTTTTTTTCATGAGGCAGTTGTTTAGAACAAGAGCCTTTCTCCAGGACAACTGATAAGAGCAGTAAGCACTGTTTAGGCAGCGATTGTCTAGCCAAGCCACAATCCCTTTCCTCCTCTCCCATCACTTAAAAAGGGACTGAAGCTATGCTCTGAAACTCAGAATTTTCAACTCACTTTTTCAACTCGCTCAGAATTTTCAACATTGCTTTGCTTCCCAATAGATTCTCTGCCTCTCCTAAGCTCCTCAAATAGCTGAATTGGACAGTACCTGGTTTGGATTTCCAATTTTCCCTGGCTGTTAACTTGTTCAAATCACGGGCATCAGTATTGGCAAGTCTCCTGCCCCCAGTCAGGGTGTTGCACCTGCCTTGGGTCCATGCCTTGGAGCCCTGGTCTGTGTGGAGGACTGGGATAAAGGCTCCTGCAGCCACAGTGCCTTGTACTTCAACCCTGGTTCCTCAGGTCTTGGTGCTGTAGCTGGGCTCCTGCCCAGTGGAGCTCAGCATGGGCACCATGGAGCACAACGACCAGGAGGCTCTCGAGGAACCAAGGGCCAAGAGGGGCTTCCTGGTAAGGAAGTGAGCCCCAACATGGGGAACTCACCATGTGTCTTTCTGCTAGGGAAGCTTCTGGAAGAAGAGTTTAGACTTCTGCTGGGCTTGAGAGGCCTCAGCCCAGCTTTGCACATGCTCTGCCCCACTGATGTTCTGTTCTCTTCAGTTCAGCAGAGCTGGCGGGAGAAAGCCAAGATCATGAAACCTTCATGCTACAAAACCTCCAGACTGAAATGTCTATGACACAAGCTTCTGTTCTTGATGTATGCTGTAAAATCTATGACAGGCATCAAGGAGGCACTTTCTGTTGCCAGCCCCTCCAGCACAGGGGCGAGATCAAGGAGCACAGTGGACACAGACCAGCTTTTCGAGAGGACCGCCGGTGGCCCAGGCAGGGCTGCCAAGGCCCTGTTCGCCCCACTGCAAGAGCTCAGGCGTGGTAGCTGCCCTCAGCTCACAGCTCTGAGAGGAGGAAGGGATCTCTCCAGGCTTGGAAGCCCCACACCTTTCCAATGCAACAAGACTGCTTCAGTCCTCCTCCTGGGATCTGTGGGCCTCTGCATCCAAGAAGACTCGTACCATCACTGCCATCTTCCTCTCTCCCTCGTTCAGGGGCCTCTCCTTCTCTGGCATATTTTCTTTTTTAAAAAAAAAAAAAAAAAAAAAGCTGTGAAGAGAGTCTCTACTGGCCTTCCATCTAGAGGCCTTTTCTTCTCAGCCAGTCCGCACCACCCCAACCTCATGCCTGCCTCCCAGAGCCCTGTCCCTAACATCTTATCAAATAGCCTTGAGCTACCTGGGCCACCCAAGACATTTCTCTTTACCTGTGTTAGTGTGGATCTGAGCTGAGCCAGACAATGAAACAACTTATTTCAATTTTGCTTATAGTTTATTAAAAGGCAGGCTGGAGAAAATGGATGCTGAGGGAAAGAAAAGAGAACCAACATATGTGGTGTGATTGAAAAATATGGTGAGCAGGGTGTGGTGGCACACGCTTGTAAATCCCAGTGCTTGGGAGGCTGAGGTAGGCAGGAGGACTGCCATGAGTTTGTGGCCAGCGTAGGCTACATAGTGAGTTCAAGGCCAGTCTGAACTGCACAGGGAGACCCTGTTTCCAAAAACAAAAGAAGTATAATAAGTGTTTAAATTAAAAATTGTTATTAATCCCACTCAAAATCCTCCCCCTCACTCTGAACACACTTATCCCATCATTCTTGCCACCTTCTGAAACAGTTCTGAAAAAATCCTCTTTTGTGTCTTTGCTTGCACTGTCATAACTGCCTCAATGTCCTGAATTGATTCAAAACGTTAACTTTTCATGGTCTTTTTGATTTGGGGGAAGAGGGCCATGTGGTGCCAGATCCAGTGAATAAGGTGGATGAGGACACACAGTAATGTTTTATGAGCTTGTTCTATTGGATGCACTCGGCAGCAGCATTCACCATATTTTTTATCACACCTGGTAAAGATATTCACCAAAGAGGACTTCCACAACTGCTTCAGATAGTGGCAAGCACAGTAGGATGAGTGTGGTGGAAGTGGGGTGAAGTGTTCTGAGGGTTTAGTGACAATGTGTCTTTTACTGTAATAAATTCTTTTATTAGTACATGCTCTCAGTACATGCATTTTACAATCATCTTGGGGAGTGGGTAACTGTACATAATACAGCGTGTTTCTTTTTTCTCTAAATTCCTTTCCCTCCCTTTCCCTCCTTCCTCCTCTAATTCCCTATTCCCCCTTGTAATTCTTGTTGACATTATTAACCTTAGTTCATATTTATGGCATAGAATGTCCACATTCATTGAGGTTATTAGGATCCTGTACATATCCGGCATATCTTCACTCTATTTCCCCCGTCCCCTCCCGCTTGCCCCTCACCCTTGGTCCCTTGGACCCGTTCCTTCTCCTTGTCTCCTCCTATCCTTTCTTCATTTTTCTCTTAGTTTGTACTTTCCCTTACTTTAATGAGAGATACCATATAGTATTCTGATTTATTTCACTCAACATTATATTCTCCAGGAGCATACATTTTCCTACAAATGTCTCAAATTTGTCCTTCTTTATAGCCCAGTAGTATTCTGTTGTATACAGACACCACATTTTCTCTATCCAGTCATCTGTTGAGGGGTAGGCAGGCTGCTTCCAGGATTTAGCTATTACCAATTGTGCTGCTATAAACATGTATCACTGTAGTATGATGTTTTAAGGTCTTTAAGGAAGATAAATCTTTTAAATGTAAACATTCATTGGGTATCTAGATCACCCCTTGTATACTGCACCCTGAGATCTCCTGAGGTAGATGCCTCACACACTTTAGCATACTCATCCTGATGCACAATGATCATTTACACTATTTTACAAAGGAGGATGAGGGGGTTAAATAATTTGCACGCAATCTCAAAACTAGTCAACAGAGAGCTAGTTGCTAATTTTCTCTTTATTTAGTGTAAAAATTCACGTAAATTTTTAGAATGTTTCAGTCCTTCAAGCAGCAGACCATCAAATGAGCTGTGTGATCTTGGGCAAGTCATAGAACCTCTCTGGGATATAGTTTGAACCTCTTTAAGATGAGGAAGCTGCTTTAGAATATCCTATGAGCTTCTGGCCCAGGATTTAATTGTCGCTGTTATGAAACAAATGACTTCTGTCCAGTCCAAATCTCTCAAGAATCTAAATCATATTACCAGGAAATAAAGGGTCACTACTCAAGGACCACTCGTCAGAAATACATCAAGCATCGCCCTCTTTCTTCCTGATGGGCAGCAGCTTTCCTAAACCAGGATCTGTGGATAGGCAGGAAGACAAGAAAACTGTAAAGGGGCCCACATTTCTCCATCAGCTCCACCTATCCCAGCCACTGTTGCCAGCAGGTTCTGGCCCTGCCATCCCTCCCTGTGCAGCCCGTGTGGGGTTAGGGCCGGTGCTCCCCATGCGTTGGCCCTGGGCAGGTCCGGCCAGACAGGTAGGCTGGACTTGCATGGTCTCCCTTGCACCCTGGGGGATCCTTGTCCCTGGAGAGGAAATAAGATAATATTTATGGCAGACAATAAAGTCTGCAGCAACATGTACACCACAAAACTTGGGGCCATAACTTGCCTGGAAGCACCTTTCCTTACTCTCTGTGTGATTCGTGCTTGCCTGGTCTAGGTGGGAAACAGACCGCACACACGTACATTCACATACATATATGCATGTATGTCTGCTGACTGTCTCCTTAGAGTCTACCAAACCTCTTGGTGAAGCCTCAACAGGCCTAGGAAATTGCACTTAGAAAATGTAATTCCACTAGAGCATGCCAGCATTCCAGGGCCAAGTCAAAACTTTTAAATAGCTGTGGACTAGATTCTGACCTCAGCAGACTGGACAAAGGGGAAGCCAGGGAAGCTGCTTTAGGAGGGAGGCTGAAACCTGTACCTCTCTCGTCCATGATCCCCCCTCCCCAGCTTCCCACCCCACACACCAGAAAAGGACCAAGTTGCAAAAAGAGCACCCCATTTGTTGAGAGTCAGACACTGGTAGAAGCCTGTGTTTAGGAAACCGTGCCTCTGGATCCAGGGATAACCACCAGAGGCAGTGTTACAGCTTGGGTCAAGTTTTCTTTGTCCCTCCTCATCTCACCCACTGCTCATCCTCTCTGCTCCCATCCCAATCCTCCTCCAGAACCCAGCCAAGCAGCTCTGTGCAATTCAACTAAATTTATAGGACACTGTATCGCTTGGCGCCGTGCTGAGGAGTACAAAGACACTGGTCCTGGGTCTGCTGCAAGCTCTGTGACCTTGGGCTTCTCAAGCAACTGTGTTCTTGTTCCACTTCACCAAAACTGGAGTGATTCAAGAAAGACAACGAGGAACTCAGGCTTACATAAAAAACCCAGGCTGCTCATGCAAAGACTGGCAAAGAAATGTGCTCCTGTATGTTTTCAGTTTGAATAAGATTTCATTCTATTCCATTTTTCTGAGATGGGGGTTTTGCTATGTTGCTTGCAGTGATTATCCTGCTCGAAACAACTTTTCAATGAGCTGAACAATACAGCAGTCCCCTTATCTCTGGTTTAGCTTCCTACTGCTTTATTTACTAGCAGCTAACTGTGGTCTAAAAATATTACATGGAAAATTCCAGAAGTAAACAATTCATATCTTGTCAAATAATTTTGATTGTAGCATATTACTATTTTGTTATTATTGCAGTTACTCTCTTACTAGGCTTACTTCATAAATTAAACTTTATCATAGCTATGCATGGATACAAAAAAACAATGTATAAAGAATTCAGTACTGTCCATGGTTTCAGGCATCCCCTGGGGTCTTAGACCATATCTCCTGTGGAAGGGGGGGGGGGTGCTGTGTGTTCCCCAGTGCATTTGGTGAGAGTTTCTGTGCTAATATCTTAATTTCCATTTTTGTTAGCAGCTGGTTTGTAAGGGGCTATGGAGACACTGTACTGAGCTTCCTGGAGGAGAATGGTTTCAGCCAGGCAAACTGACATGGGAAAGCACCAGGCTGGGGAAAGACACAAGGCACAGACTCATATCTGGGTGCAGGACCAAGGAGGTAAGGCCAGAGGTCAAGGACATCAGAGTAATCAGGACACAAGAACTCATACAAGAGTAACAGAACATAGTCTTGGAGAGGAAGGCTAGAGAAGAAGAAAAGTTTTCATAAAGCACCAGTTAGTGTGGCCTATGATTTTACACACTATGCGTGACTTTATTGAATCCTAACAACCACATGAGAAGGGTATGATTATCTTGATTTTCAGATGAGAGCCAATCATGAAAAAACTTGCCCATACAGCAGTACTTGACACTGGGGACAATGGTTCCCAAGCCCCTGCCAGGGTTCATCAAAGCTAATTTATCTGTTTAATATGAGTTAGTTAGTGGTACAGTCTAGATTCCAGTCCACCTTTATCTCCAGAGCCAGAGGTGCTCTTCTTCTCATTTTATCTCACCTATCTAATTAATACATTATCACCTTCCTAAAATTTTTCTATGAAATGGATATCTGCATATGAATATAAATTTCTACATACATATTTGAAAAAACAAAGTAAGCTTTTGTGACTCCACAACCTAGCTTAAGGCACAGAATATTGTCAACACTACTGAAGCTCCTGTGTGTCTGTCTCTGATTTCAACTCCCACTTCTCCTGTCCCTAGAAGTGATGGTGCTAAAATATGTGCTGTTGATCCTTTTGCCTTTTATAATGTCCCCACATATATTTTGCTGCGTAATCTCCATTTTCTCCTCCAGACCCATTCTCCAACCTTCCCCACACTGCCCTAAGGCTCATTCATTCCAACTGCACGGGGTTTTCCTTGATTCCGGGTTCCCTAGGGGTTTTGGCAAAGTGAAACCAGAGCAGAGGACAAGAAAGTTAGGTCAGGGACGTTGGTCCTCTGCTCCTTCCCTATAGACCCACCAGACTCCAGGCAGGCCACCCTCCAAACAGCTATCTCTTCCTTGGGCATCCCTTCAGATGGCAAAGCTCCCTGACTGCTTGCTAGCCCTAGGATACTGCAGCAGTCCTTGCTGGTTCCCAAGCCTGATGTTTTTCAACCTCTTTCTTATTATCACCTCGTGTCATTAAACAATACCTTTAAAATTTTCCAGGTGTTTATCTTTATATAAATGAAACAAGAGTATTTTCCTTTGTCTTACTTGCTTCACTCAATATTTGTGAGATTCATGCATAATGATGTATATAGTTATTACTCATTTGGAGTTATTACTTCTTTGTAGTTATTACTGCTGTACAGTATTGCATTGAATGAACATATGAAAATGTATATAATCATTTTCTGGTGATGGATATTTGGGTTGGTTATTCTGACTATGAGGCACAAAACATTCTCGTACATGTCTTCTGGTTTATATACTTTTTATAGATACAGATAGACATACATATTCATATAAGAGGGAGAACCTCTGGGGTATAAACCTGGTAGCAAAACTTCTGGGTGGTAGGTCCTGTCCTCTTTTCTCCTTACCAGGAAATGGCAAGTTGTTTGGTACTTTGAACTCACACTGAGAAGGTATGAGAATTGCCCCATATTTTTTCCAGTATATATGTTATCATCAGACTTAAATTCTTGCCTCTCTGGTAGGTCTGAAAAAAGTATCTCATTGTAGATTTGATTTTCATTTTGCTGTTATTGACAGGTGAAGCACCTTTTTACTTATTCATTGGCTATTTGAGTTTCCTTTTCTGTGAATGCCTGTGTATGACCTTTTTGTACACTTCCTATTAGTGTGTTTCACTTTTTCTTATTGATTCATTAATGTCCTTCATATTTTCTGAAAACTAACCCTTAGCCAGTTACATATGTTGCAAATATTTTTCCCAGACTGACTTTATAATGAATTCTTTTTTTTTTCCCGTACCAGGGAATGAATTCAGGACCTTGTGCTTGCGAGGCAGGCATGGTGCCACTGAGCTAAATCCCTGACATGAATTTTGATGAATTTAAGTTTAAATTTTTTTTTCCAGGGATCAAACTCAGGACCTCGCGCTTGCGAGGCAGGCGCAGTGCCCCTGAGGTAAGTCGCCGACCCCTAAGTTTAAATTTTTAATGTGAAGTATATGAATCATTTCCTTTCAAGTGTCTTTTATTACTTATCTGAGACATTATTTCCTACCCTGAATTCTGTAGTTTCTTTTCATTTATTTATTTATTTATTTATTTATAGTTTCTTTTAAAAGATGTTTAAAATTGCACCTTTCACTTTTAAGGTTCCTTTTTTCATTTTTTTTGGTATATGGTGGAGATCCATTTTATTTTTTATACCAAGGTGTGGTTTCTGAGCTCTCTTCTTTATTCCATTAATATAAAAATATGTCCCTGCACCAATAGCATAATTCTAATTTCTATAGCTTAATGACAAGTCTTGATATCTGGTAAGTCTCTTTTCTTCTTTAGCAGTATGTTGTCTAGTCTTTGCTCTTGGTTCTTTCCTACAAAATTTTTAAAAATAAATTCCAAAAAGAGTGTTAGGGGTAAATATCAGGACAGTGTAGGACAAGTATCTACCTGCAGATCGGTCACCCTGGTGAGACTGTGCTGGGCAGAGTAGGGTCCAAACTAGGACAGCTGGTGTCAGGGGTCAACTGAGTCTAAAGTCCAGGCCCCACTGTCTCTGGAAGCCAGAGCATGACACCTTGAGTAGGGAAGGAAGCTCAGTCCAGGTCGAAGTGTGGTTTGTGACTGTCTCTGCTAGCCTACTGGCCCGAGGAAAACATGAAAGTACAAAACCTTTACCATTAGTCTCCTGTGGGGAGGTTTGAATAGAGATTTGGATATATTTATTCAGAGAGAGAAAGAGAGATTAAGGTAATTCTTGAATTACTGGCATTTGCTATGGTTTTGGCTCTCTTCTAAGCATGTAATATATATTAACTGATTTAAATGCACCTAAAATCCAAATCAGCTCATAAGTATTCATCCAACTGATAATCAGTAGGCACTTTCCTGGGAGAAATAGATCACCGAAGAAAGTTGAAGAATCCCCTTTATATAAGATCTTTGACAACCACTGCTTAAACTGGGCTTGTGGGCATTTTCCTAGTGAATCTTATTTCTATGACCTGTAAGGAAAAATGTAAAGCCAGGTTATGCCATTTAAAAACAAAAACAGGATCATGGTGACTGCATTTTCTCTGTGGAGACAAGCAGGAAGAAGGGGACTATTCAAGAACATGCTGCCTGGAGTACCCATTATGTCCTCCACAAAGTCCGCATGAACAAGAAAGACTCGGCCCCTTCCTCTGGGCCAGGAACTCTATGGTATCAGACACCAAGTATTGGCATCAAGGATTTTCCAACAAGGAAGGCAGCCGCCTCAAATCCTTTGTGGAGCAAGACAGGTTATAAATAGATCTATAAATTTTTTTTTTAACCAGAAGGCAACAGGCTTAGCACAGCTATTCTTCCCTTTTGGTTACCCTCCCTGTGTCGCCTTGCCTATGAAATCCCTGCTACCAGGCAGAGCCATCTGCCTGTGAGCCAATCCGCTGCAGCAGCCAACAGAGAGCCAGAATGGAAGCTGGCTTCTATGACGACTTCAGGTTGTGACCTTGCTTGTGGGAAAGAGTAAATCTTCCTATCTTACCTCTGGCTAATTGGGCAGGAGGTAGAGGAGACAAGAATTTATGGTATAATTTGCCACCTGCTGACTAGAACACTAATGCATCTCTTGCAGAGAGGCAGGCTCTGGGCTTAGGGACAGGCTGAGTGAATGAGAAAGGATGGAGCTGAGACATGCTGGGGGAAGGGGGGACTTAACTACCAGAATAGAAGGAGGGTGGTTTTATTGGCCAAGTTATGAGTGGCTTTTGGGTGGGTTGGTGAGAGAGAGAGAGAGAGAGAGAGAGAGAGAGAGAGAGAGAGAGAGAGAGAGAGAGAGAGAGAGAAATAGATGGATTGATTTCATCTCTCCTAACAGACCCATGCAAAGACCTGGAAATTATTTAGCCTATTTCTTCTCAAACCTTGCTATGCATCAGCATCACCCGGAGGCTTGTTAAAGCACAGGTTTCTGGGTTCTACTCCCAGTATTCTGATTCAATAGGTCTGGGTCTGACCTGAAAATCTGCCTTTCTCATAATGAGAACATTTCAACTGGCAATTGACACTGATGCTACCAGTCTCAGGACCATATTTTAAAAACCAATTGGGCCCAACTTCCTTATTTCACAAATGAGAAAACCAGAGCCCACTAGTTCATGAATACATACATCTAAGGTTCACAGTTGGTTACTGGTTAGAGCCAGAATAGACCAGAAACTTCTGGACTCCTTTTCCAGTGCTTTCCCTACCAAATCAGGCTGGCACAGGGCCAGGATGCCAGGGAGGTGCTATTCTAATAATAAACATGTTTTCCTTTGTGGCCGATGAGGAGCAGTGTCCACGTTGTTTCCTCTGCCTTCCCTAGTCCAAAAGAACTGGCCCTGCCTGCTCAGGACAGAAATAGCCCAGCCCAGCCCACTCACCCACCATCAGATCATATTCCCACAGCCAGGTGCCACTCCTAAGGGCCTTGTGTCTATTTGACTTCCCTAGTGTCCTTGTTGGTAAAAGACCCAGAGATCTGAGGCCTCAGCAGTGACACTGGGTCTGCACATTGGTCCTGAGCTATAGCTCTTTGTACATCTTCCACATCACCAAACACGTTGACCTTGGTGTCTAACATATCACTTCCCTGTCCTGCCTCTTCTGGCACTGGAACTTCATTATGGATGATCCTCCCATAGTGGGGGAGAGGGGTACTCATTCCTGGGATGGAGTGTTGACCTACTCAAAGTGGGTAGCTACATCCTGCAGCCCACAGCCCACTTCCTAGTGACCTCAGGGGTCCTGAGCTCTGACTGCCTCTTGAACTCCTCCCTGAGGCTATGCTCTGCCTAACAAATTGGAAATCTCAGGTTCAACCGGGGTATGAAATCAAAGCTGAGACTGACCTTAAGCTGCCTGTCTACCTGCCCCTGGCACTTTCATGACCCCTTTTGTGTTGATCAGTTTTCCAGTCCCATCTCACCCTTGCCACATTGCTGCATTTTGCCAGGGAGATCTAGCACAAAGAAGTCCTACTGAGGGAAAGTGCTTCTGGGCCTATGACAGCAATGCCCTGCAAGCCTCCTTTGATATGCAAGGTGATGGTCTGGGAGAAGACAAAGTTGCTAAATGGTTCTGAATAAAGAATTGGTAGATAGTGGAGGTGATGGAGAAAATGGAAGAGAGGAACCTGGAGAAGGTTGGAGTGGTTTAAGTGACACAAGAGACTAGAACCTGGTGGGAACGAAGGCTAGCCAATAAGGGATTCCTACATACAGTGTCAGAGGACTCTCCCCCCTACTGCAATGGGACAATATGATCCCCTCTTTGCTCCAAGTCTTGATATGCTTGTACAACATGTGGTGATAGCTTGGGGTTGAGAGAACAGGGTAGTACACAGAAGGGTGATCTGCTCCATTCCTGTCTGCTGAGACCTGTGTGCATCTAGCAGCATTGTGTCTTGGTTCCAGGCTGTAATCTGCTTCCAGCTGGGAAGCATCAGAAGAGTGAGCCGCAGCTAACAGCGGATTGAAGACACAAGAAGAAGTGCCTGATGCACGTGGGGATCACGTGTATCAGGTGGGGGATTCATGCATGGACATGAAATGCCCCACCCTCTGAGACAATTCCAGAATGATGTGCCTAGGTAATTCTGGCATTTTTTTTCACTCTACCCATTTGAGAGAAAGAGCTTGATAGAAGACACAGTAGATTCTCTTTAATTTAGATCCAGTTAACTTAGAATCTGCTACCCCTTATTTCTCCCAAGCAAATCTTGCATGGTGTGGAGATAATTTGGAGAGCCAGGTTGCCATTTCTAAAAGACTCCCCATAGCACCTGAGATGGGATAAATTTGCATTCCAAATAAGTGTCAATCAACAGGGCTGGGGTGGATGGCCAGTACATTGAAGTGGGAATAAAGGGAGACTGGGAGAGGATTCTTACTGAAAATGTTCCCCTTCTTTATTTGCTCCTTGACCAAAAGCTGCTAGAAAGTGTTTCTCGGAGTATACCTTGGTCCTTTTCCTGAGAAAGCCAAACTTGGAAGTGACTAGCAGGTCTAATTGTGCCTCTGTGGAATCCAAATTCTGGAAGGAGTCAGAGAAGTCTGGAGGTCTCTATCTGGAGAGAGGCTGATGGATTAAATCCAAGCCTCACAGAGACCCAAAAAGCTGTCAGGATGCCTGGGCAGCACGGAGCCAAGCTGGACGATGCATTCCAGATGGTTTGCCTGCCTTCCTTCAGCTAGGGCCAGTTGGATCTCTTGGGAAGCCTCCCAAGGTAGCCCCCCAGAGGACTCAGGCAGCTGTCCAGATGCAAGGGACCAGGCTAAGGATCACTGTGGCAGGCTCTGAGTTAGAGGGAAGGGCCTGCTCCTTTGTGCTGAGCATCTGGATACCATTTTTCAAGCTATTAAAAACACTATTCTGCTAAATACAGCCAATTCATTTTAAAAAGCATTTGGGGGACAATTCCAGGCCAAGAAGTTACCCCAAATAGATCCAAATAATTTGGGCCTATGTGATATGAGAAAGCTCAGAGAAGGAGCTCTGAAACTTCCTAGTAGGCATTCAGTCACCACCAGGCCCCCCACCCCTCAGCTCCATCAGTTAGCAATGACACCACCCACTGCAGACACTCCCAGGGCAATGCCAGGACTGAGTAATATATTTTGCTGTTTGGTTTTGTTTTATTTTAGCCTGTGCAAAATACACAAGGCAGATGTGGAAGATTTTCTTCCATGTTCAAGGCTTTTAGACTAGGTTACAGAAAATAAGCATGAGAAAGAGAAGGCAAGACCGGTAAATGAGAGAGCAAAGAGAAGAAACAGATCGATGAGCCACTTGAAAGTTCCCACTGGACTCTGTTCTGTGAATCTGACCTGGCCATGATAAAATTCTTTACTGTGAAGAGCAAGCTGATTTGCCTTCACATGGCAGGATGGTCACCTGAGTTCAGTCAGATAAACAGCTGCCCCTTCTCCAAGGGACTGGGGTTGGGGAAGGCAGGGGCCTCTGCCCCATGAGTGTTCATGCTGGGAAACCTTCCTGGCCTTTAGGAAATACTGACTTATGGGCAGCAGGACCCAGTGCTAGGAACTTCTGGTTTACCAGGAAAAAAAAAAGCAGCAAGTGTTAGACAATTCCAAGGGAAAGGAAGTCCATAAAATATTGAAGGCATATAGTGAGGAGTGAACAGAACAGGTTATTTGGAAGGGAAAAAGTTAAGAGAAACTCCTTTCCAATCCACTAGTCATATGCAAAGGAAGTCCAGGTAAAATCTTGCCCAATCTTCCAGTTTCTATCCTGTTGCTTTTTAACTACACGTCAGTAAAATAATATTGGGCCCATTTCTAAAAGGTACATATCAGAGGATTAAAATCTTATATATCCAATTAATCCCCAAAGTTTTCTTGCCTAAAGAGTAGAAATGTCTTATGCATATAGTAGTCCTTTTTTATACAGTATTTCGCTTTCCATGGTTTTAGTTACCCATGGTCAACTAAGATCTGAAAATACTAAAAGGAAAATTCCTGAAATGAACAATTCATAAATTTTAAATTCTGCATTATTCTGAGGAGCATGATAAAATACAGCTCTATTTACTCTATCTCCTCCAGGACATGAATCATCCCTATGTACAGTGTACCCACACTGTATATGCTACTTTCCCATTAGTCTCTGAGCTGCTGGCTCACTTATCGGGTTGACTATTGGAGTACTGTGTGATGCTGTATTCAGGATTTGGTACTATCCTCAGTTTCAGGCATTCATGGTAGATCTTGGAACATATCCTACAAAGCTAAGGGGATCTACTTTATATTTCCCAATTCTATAAGCTACCAATGATGATTTTTAAAAAACACATTTCCAAAAACTTTTATCCTAGTCCACACTGGAAGAAAATAATGTCATTGGTTACATAAATGTCTACTGTCAATATATCATTACAAAAAACAAATCATATACTGAAAACATGTAGCAATATACCACCGTGGGACATAGCTATGCATTCCTAACTGCTTAATCTGTGTCCTTGGACGTCATGTGAGAGCATCCTTGTACCCATTATTCAGAGACCTAAGTTGACTTTGATTTTCCTGGATGCCTCAGCATCCAAATCACTAACCTCCAGGCGCAGACTCTTGCCTGTCTTGACAGGGCTTTTCTGAGCTTCCAAACAATTCCACCTCCTTGCTACATGCCAGAGTATTATTAATCAGTGCTGATCCTGCTCTTCTGTGAAATGCCACTCCTGCCAAAGACTTAACATTGCTCTCTGCTTGTCCACATGGAGTGAGAATTCAGGCCTAACCTCTATCTTCATTTTATTGTAGTTGAACACTGACAGACTCTTAACTCCCACAAACAGTTCTCTAAAACTCATTCACCTTGTGGTAGCAGAAACACGTCCTGAGGACCCGTCGATCCTTCTGAAATGAAATTGTTGTTAGTGATGGGCCGCCAAGGAAATGACAAGAGGTTTTTAACCTCCAGATTTCAAGGAGAGTGTTTTGATATTGTTTTCCAGACCAGAAAAATTTCTCTGGACCAGTGGTTGCTTTCTTGCTCAAATTTTTCAAGTAGTCCAGGTGAGTGTCATTTATCTTTTAATCTTTTTTACATGGAGCAATGCTAGTTATCCTCGTGGTGGTGCCTGGTGAATGGCAGCTCTGCTCCACTGTGTAATGTTATGTGCTTTCCCCCGTGCCTCGACTGACTCCTGCATTTCTATAACATGGCCTAGGTTGGAGGAAAGAGCACAGTATCTCCTAGAGACACCTGAAATTGGGCCCAAATCACTCTGCCTAGGCAACAAAGATGGTAGGTGCCTACAGTGCAGAAAGATGCAGTTATGCCCAGCCCCCCAAACCACAGACACCCTATTCATTCCCTTTCCTTCAACTGCCTGTGAGCCCTCCTGAAGAAGAGGCTCCGGTGTTTGCTTAGAAAGCAGATGTCTAGGAGCAACTCCAAGACAAAAACAGGAGTCCTTCAAGCTCTGCTTCACCTGTAGAAGTTTGGCCCAGATTTTCCAGGACAGCTCACTGCACTGGAGGAAACGAGCTCATCCTGGTCACCAAGGTGACAGATGGAAGTGACTCCGATCACGAGTGTCAAGGAAAACTCTCTGGAAGATTGCTGCTCCTCCCTGTGGCTTTGATAGCAGTGCCACATCAATGGGTCTGTCCACCTGGTGGCCTCCTCTTATCCACAGAATGCAAACACCAAAAGAAGCCACAGACTGTGGGATCTGTTCATGAGATGTCTCAGCAGGCATCTTATCTGATTTGGATCAGCAGAGGAGAATCTGTCAAACCAAACTTTGTCTGGGAAATATGGGGATGTTCTGGTCAAATCCATTTTGAAATCTAAGAGCTGAAGACATTTGGCTGAAAAGAGCAAGACTCGTCCAAGAACCTGTCATGAAGGCACACTCATCCTGCCCTGGTGGCTGGCTGCCAAACTAGATTGGCTCCAGGTAAGTCACTGGCAAAGAAAAGAGTTCTTCCTGCTCTGCATCAGCACCCTGTGCCTGAGTCAGGAGCAGTGGAGCAAGGATACAATGTGGAATTGGAAGGATGCCAGGAAGCTCTTGCTATCTGATGATATTCCTGGGGCTCACTGGATTCTTCCATTCAATCTCCTGCTTCCAGGAGGCTTCCTTTCTTGGCTTCTCTCCAGGTACCTCAGTGGCCTTTCATTTGATACTGAACAGTTATTCCAACCTGTCTGTCTCCATAGCTCCATCTAAGACACTGTTATATTCTTTATTTCTTTTACAGTACTGGGGCTGGAACACAGGGCATTGCATGTGCTAGACAAGTACTTCTACCATTGAGCTACATCCCCAGTGAGTTTGTTGTATTCTTGGTTGACCCAGGTAATCACAGTGCTGGCTTTCCCCCCACCTCTCTTGCCTACTGAGAAATTAGCTTACCACACAGTAAGAACTCTAAAAAGAAGGTACTCACATTTGTTGTTACCAAGAGTTATCTTACTTAACTTCAATCTGTAACCAATCCTGTTAGGGGACAGGGCACAACAGTCCTTTTCTGAAGCTTTTCCTTCTCATTGTTCATTTTGTCCTGGTAGCTCTCAGGTCTGTGTAGGGATGAATCACATTTTCCCCAGGTGACAGCTGAGGACAATGCATTGCTCCAGTGATGTGTTCAAGGGAGCCCAGAGTATTGGGAACAAGGTGGCATCTGGGATCCTGGTGACCATGCTGGGGTTCTTTCTACCTATCTTCTTTATCTCAATTATTCAGTGAAGAAATTAAAATTTAAAATGCCTTCTATGTGCCATGAAAGAAGCAGATTTCTAGTCTTATTTCCCACAGCCCACCTGCCCAAACCACCTGTCCAACAACACCAAACTGGCAGTGTTTCCCAGCTCTGCACCTCTGTGCCTGCCCTATCACTTGCTTGAACTGCCCTCCCTCAGTTTTCCATTTAATGAAATTTAATCATCCCTTAATCCCAAGCTCAACTGTCCTCTCTTCTATATTTCCTCCCATATTATTCCAGCAGGAAGTAATTCCTCTTGCTTGGAATGCCGTTAACAAGGAAATGGCAACTATGGGACCCCCATGCTCTGTCTTGGACAACAGTGTTTTGGAAGTGCATTTTATCTCCTCAAATAAAATGTATGTCCAAAGAATCCAGGAACTATGTTTCATGCATTTATGTATTCCTCAGTCTTGCATATAAGATTAATATTATTGAATCAGCAAATAAGACCTAGGGAGGGCAAGTGGCTTCTCCAAGATTTCATGCTGTTGCAACATGAATTCAGAACTCTTTACACCAAGCTAGGCTGCAAGCAGTGCAATTTCCACTAGGACTAGCCACTCTGGAGGCCAGACATGGCTGGAAGTAGGCTAATACCCGTGGTGCAATCTAATCCAGTGCAGACCAAGTCATCAGACAGAATAGTGTTGGCTAGCAAAAAATGAATAGTTCTTTCTATAGGTGTGTATCAGTCAATTCTTAATTGAGAAACAGATTTAATGCAAAATATAAAAATATATAAGAATTTACAGGATTGGCTTACAAAGGCCACCCACAGAGTCAGATGTGGAAGAGTGCAAAAAAATCTGTCGGCATGCTGGAGATCTGAAGGATCCAGTTGAAGGCCTAGAGCTCACTGTAGTGTCCTGTTTGAATCCATATCAGGAGGCTAAAGGGTCTGTGATGGAGGCTGAAGAGTCCACACTGGATGGCTGAAGACGTCCAAGGTGGAGGTGAAGACTGGAGCTCCTTTGAAGAAACAGAAGCTATCCTTCCTTCCTTGTTTCCCCTTTATGCAATTCAGGTGACATGCCACCCTAGGATGGGTCTTCTGTCTTTAGTAAATCCCCTCAGCCACACTCAGAACTATGCTTATCTGATTTAGTTGGGCATTTCTTACTCAAGTTGACACAATCAGTTAACTATCACAGGGTGCTCCCTCCTCTCATAAGCTTGAGTTCCATTCTCATCATGAAGAGTGTGAGAATAAAGGATAGTGGTCAGAAGATGTCTTCATGGACTGAACCAAGAGGAGAATGAAGGCGTGATCCAGTGATACCTTCTTCCAATCATCTAGTCATCATTTCCGTAATTGTCTGCCCACACTGGGCTCATTGAAGTGGGTACAAAAATAACATAAAATCGCTGCCCTCATGAGCACCAACTTAGTGACCATCCATGGTTACTGAAAATAACTTAAGTAAAAATTTCAAATTTGAAGAATAATTTTTATGCTTCTTTTTGAATTAGCTGAAGAGCTGGATTAAGGGTGGGACTCTAGGCACCATTCTGTAGTGAAATATACATGAAATCTGTACACTATATATTGAAGCCATCTTATATGGAAATGTAATAAATAGAGATGAACATGCTTCCTAGGAGACTCTCAGGAAGTACTTGTGGATAGCAGTGGGAGGCTGAGGCTCCTGACAGGCTGCTCAAATAATAAGGGATGGATGAATGGAAGTAGGTTCATTCATCTACTTCAAGGAGGGTGCAGGAGTCTTGTTCTTCTCGGTCACAGCTAAACAGAGTAGAGGCTGATCATATCCTCTTTCCCCTGCTCTTCTCAGGCTGTCTTTAAATAAATAATAAGCATGTATTTAAAGAATATGGGTTTGCAGCAATACCAAATTGGCCTTTTAAGACAGCTGTCTGTCTTGATCAAGCCTTGTTTATTTATGTCAATTTACTTATCAAAAGAAATGAACCACTATTTGAGCAGTAGCAGAAGCCACAGTGGAACTCAGGAATCTTAACCTAGGTTTGCATCCTATACATTAATATTTCACTGCCAATAGCAGTTCATTCTCTGTGTTTATTTCTTAATGGAAATTTCTGCATTACTCGAATAACTTCCTCATCCAAATTAGTGTTAGGATATTATTAGGTCAACAACATCAGTTTTTCAGAAGGACATATTTCTCTAAAGTATAAAAGGATTCAACAATAAAGCACAAAGCAAAAGCCTACATCCCACCAGGCTCTGTGCTGGGTTGTCACAGTGTAAGAACTTCTCTGTTTTGTTCAGAAGACTATTCTGATAGACAAACCAAGAAATGTCTAATGGAAGAATAAAAATAATCTTCAGTATGTTTGCTTTACAAATTATGGACCTATCCTAAAAAATTCTAACTTCTTTTAACAACTTGTTATGAGTACTTTATCCATGCAGTTACCAAAATCCCTACAGCATGTATTTTGTTTATTTCTTGGTATGACATATTTAAGTCATACCAAGTCTAAAAATACTTCTTTCAAAGTTCAAGGGCTCCTTCTCCCCTTTAATTTCAGCACTGGGTAGTCTGGTGAACCCTCCCTGAGTGTATAATATATAAACTTCGTATTTTCATAAAAAGTACTCATGTTTCTATTGACTCTTCTTTCCACCACACTTTACCCACTGCGGTAAGTCATCATTGCCTCTGTTACTTCTGTGGACTTTCTGGCTCTTTTCTGGTTCTTCATTTTTTTTGTTTTTTTGTGTTTTTTGCACTTTATTAAATTCTTTTATTGGTACATTGCAGGTATACACATAATTACATTTCTCATTGGGAATTGTACCTTTACATACTGCATCTTGGTTCTTATTTTTTCCCCATTCCTAGCCCTCCCTTCACGCCCTCCACCCTTTCCTATTTACAAAGACTTTATTTCCATTTTTTCCATTTCTCATCATTTTTCCTTTCCCTTCTTTCTTTTCCCCTGCCCCTCCCACTACCCCTACCCCTTTGGACCTTTTCTTCCTATTTTGCATTATCAATTATTCATTCTAATCATTGGTACATTTTAGGTATACAATATAATGACATTCATCATTGGAAATTTGCACCTTTACATAGTCTCTCTTGGTTCTTATTTTTCACCCTTGCCCAGCCCTCCCTTCAACCCCTCCATTCCTCCCTATTTACAGAGATTTTGTTCCTATTTTTCCATTTTCTCATATTAATCCCACTCCCTTCTATCCTTTCCCCTAGCCCTCCCACTTCCTTCCCTTTTGTCCCTTTTCTTCCTATTTCACATTACCTATTATACATTTAGTCCTTATTTACACTTGTCGTTTCTCACACCAGAGAAACTATTTGGTGTTTATACATGTGTGTCCTATTTATTTCACTTAAGAGTATCGCCTCAATGTGCATCCACTTAGCCAATAACAAATGCTGGTGGGGCTGTGGGGAAAGAGGAACCCTGCTCCACTGCTGGTGGGAGTGTAGACTGGTGCAACCACTGTGGAAATCAGTATGGAGATACCTCAAAGAACTAGGACTGGAAGTGCCATTTGACCCCACTATTCCACTGCTGGGGATCTTCCCCAAAGAATTAAAAGAATCATATCACAGTGATATATGTGCGCCCATGTTCATAGCACCACAGTTTGTGATAGCTAAAACTTGGAAACAGCCCAAATGCCCATCAACTGGAGACTGGATAAAGAAAATGTGGGGGTTTTTTATATAATGGAGTACTACTCAGCCATAAAAAATAAGAAATTAGAGACAATCATAGCTAAGTGGATGCACATTGAGGTGATACTCTTCATGTTTTTATTGATGTGCTTGGTTGCCCAAGAATAGGCAATAAACACAGGATGTAGCCTACCATGATTCTGTATATATCCTGGTCTATATCTGCATAGTTCCTAATAATAATTAGGTCAGTATTTCACACAACCATTTATTATCAATCCATGTTTCTTATCCAGACATTTCTTTGCTGTATGATACTTCTTACTGCAGAAACAAACAAAAGGCCCTACTGCCACAGACATCTTCTCAGCATGTTCCTTTAAGACAACTTGTCTACTGCTGGATTTTCTCTCATGATTTTAGTTTTTTAAAATACTGAATACAAAAGTACTCATCTAGATGCTCAAAACAACACCTAAAGCAAAAGAAAACATAACGTAACTCACATTTCCTCCTGCAAAGAAAGTACAAACCCTGTCCTTCTTCTGTAAATAGCTCCATTTTTTCCTTAATCTGCTTCTGCTCCTTCACTAAGCTCCATTTTCTTTTCTGGCCTGAGTTCTTCCTCATCTATGTGTTTAAAATATAGCAAAAAGAAAATAGTTTCACTCCCTTGGCTAAAGTATACTTAACAGAATGAGAAGTAAATGGTTCTCTTAAGCCAAATAAGTTTTAGCAATTTACAGTATTTTCTGTGTAAAAAACTTAAAAATATACCTGATGACATTATCATATTTCACAAATGCCAACAGTAAAAATTCACATTTAATAATAACTACTTTAAGAGTAGGCCCTACAACATTGGATATGATTTATCATAATGGCTTTCACTTAGGAAACAGTAAATACTTGATGGGTCTTTACTGTGATGACTACATGAGAAATGTCACATTATCCTGTCAGTTGAACATCTTAATGCAGAAGTCAGGTGGAAGTTTAGTTAGCTCTATAATTGTTTTTCTTTTCCTTTTTTTCTTTCTTTCTTTCTTTTTTTTTTTTGGTACCGGGGATCGAACTCAGGACCTTGCGCTTGCGAGGCAGGTGGCAGAACCACTGAGCTAAATCCCCAGCCCTATAATTGTTTTTGATGGGTGGATGAAAAGCATGTGGTAAACAGGTGAAGAATAGTATGGAGTGTATGTATGGGTTTAAGTTTTTAGGGGACAATAATCCTTTGGAACCATCTAAATGGTCTGTGAGCTAGTATTCTATAAAATTCAAATGAATCTGATAACAGTATACTTATAATTAATGAGCTTTAGAAAATAAGACTTTTTAATATTTCATTGGTATATATTCAAAAAAAGGCAGCACTGTACACATTTACTAGAGAGAGAGGAAAATTGAAAGTGGGTGATCAAGGGAGTCTTTAATCTTTTACTAAACTGATCCACTCCAAGTACATTTAATCTAGTTTAGAGAATCATCATTGGCCTAGAACTCAAAGAAATCTCTACTGAGTTTTCACCCTGAGTTTTCTAGAGATGAGTTCAATGCCAACAGGGCTGTGTGGAGATGTATATGGGATCTTCACCTTTACAAGATCAGGCATGGAGTAGTTGGAATCACATTTCAGTGAGTTCACAGGGACACAAAATTCACAAGGGCAAGTGTTGATTGAAACACAAGGAAGAAGATTATTTAATCTAATGTTCTAAAATGTTTAGGCAGTGAGTTGTAACTCATATCCACACCAGTCTGGAAAGATAAGTCAAATACAGAATGTTTTCTTTTCTACCTTAAATGTCTGTATTAGTTCATAAGACAATACTATAGTTGTTACTTTTAGAGAACTTGGATTTATTTTTACAGTATACTCATGTACTGAATATGAAGTCACAGAAAAACTAGTGCTTTTTTCTTGATAACATTATTAAAGTCCCTCCCAGAAGCTGCTTGTTATTAACTAAAAGGCTGTTGAAATAGAAAAATAAATAAAAACCAACTGTCTCTCCTAGCTGACTTGAATTTTGAAGAAAGCTGAAGAAACAGACATGTGACCTGTGGTTTGAGAAATGCCCAAGTAAACTCTCCCAGCTCATCTAGATCAAAATCTGGCCCTACAGAGATTTGTATTTTCTGTTTGAAGGGTACCATGGTTTATGGGAGGATTCACATGCATCTGTTCCCTGATTTGGTCTCCAAAAGTCAGTCTGCTCCCCCTGTCCTCTAGCTGCATTAATTGTTTCTAAGCAGCCTATTAAGATTCTGTAGCAATCCTACAAAATTTTAAAATCCCACCAGCTCTTATTTACAAGGTTCTTTGATGACTGTTCACAGATTTTTGGTTCAGGATGAAAATGCACAGGACATAGAGCCTCTTCCAGGAATGTTCTTCAGTTTCCACTTGCTACTTAGAAAGAAGAAGCCTTCATTAACTAAAAGCAAATGTCTACATGAAGCATATAATCCTCTAAGAGATTTAATAATACCTATCAAATTTTAAAATGAGAAGAGAAGTCTGAAAAGACAGCATAGTAGGAGGCATTTATTTTAATTCCCCAGATTGATTCATACAAAGTGTACCTAGATATGATGGCTAAAATTTCTTGGGAATATTTATGATAAAGCTAGGTGACAAAATGTCTCCATAAATTTCAGAACACTAGCAGAAAGAGACAGCCACGAGACCGGCATGCTATCATCACCTATAAAGGAAGAAGGGAAGGGAAAGAACAATGTATCTAAACAGATCAAGGAATAAGAAAGCCCCCAAATAGCCAAGATATTCACTGGAAAGCACACAGGAGGCCAATGTGACAGAGAGGAGAAGAATAAGAAAAATTTTACAAGCCAACCACTTTAAAATATACTTCACAAAAGCTACATAGCAGAGACCTCTGTGAAGTTAGCTTCCCTAACTTCTGAGTCATGGCTTTCAACTAAGCCATATTTCCTGCTGAAAGTTCAGGAAAACTAATTTTTACATAAACAACAGAAAAGGATCAAGATCAGGTCCCATACAATCACTATTTCTTTTTTTATCACTATTTCATAAAAGAGAATAAGTATAAGGCAAGTCTTCAAACAAGATCAGGACTATAACATTTCAAAGTGAAATGAAAAATATTAGGAAATGATAAAATAAATTCAAATTACATACACTTGGAAATGAAGAGAAAGAACTTAGGAAAGATTAGCAATTTAAAAAGAATCAATTCAGAAATTAAGCTAGAAGGAATGCAAGAACAAAAATTACAATAATATTTTAAGTACATATAAAATAAAAAAGAAATAAAATCTTTTAGAAATCTATGTGAAATTGAAAAAAGAATTTAAAAGATTCAAGAGAAACTTACAAATATTGATGGTAGGGTAAGAAGATCCAACAAACAATAATAGGAACCCCTGAAGAAGAAATTCAGTGCAAGGGAACAACATAAATATGTTTAAAACATTCACAAAACTCTCCAGAAATTAAAAAACGCACAGGGTCAACCTACCACCACTCACAGCACAAAGGAGAAGGCTTCCAGGTCGAAGTGCTACCACTCCCAGTGCAGAGTAGGAGGCTTCTGGGTCGACATACCACTGCTCCCAGCACAGAAGAGGAAGCTTCTGGGCCAATGTGCCACCACTCCCAGCACAGAGGAGGTGAGCTGCAGGGGCATGAGCAGCAGCTCCCCCTCTTCAAAATGAGAAGACACATAAACAAGCCTCAAAACCAGACCTCCAGATCACCTACAGCAACCCCAAAGGGAAACAAGATGGAACACTCTGATACTCAATACTCAATCACCTGGACTCCATGAACTGGCAATGAAAGAGGATCTGGAAAAAATGAAATCAGAAATAATTTCTCACATAACAGCAGAGATTGTGCACATAGTGCAAGACATGATTAATAAATCTAGAGCAGACACAGATGAAAAAAAGAGAGGAGCTGAGGAACATGACGGAATCCCAACATAGGAAACAAATGGAATCCATAAGACAGATACAAACAGATTTCCAGGAGATTAAAAACTCCACTGAAAGTCTACGCAGCAGAATGAGCCAATGTGAGGACAGAATTTCAGATATAGAAGATAAGATTGCAATTAGTGACAAGGAAAAGAAAAATTGCTTTAAAATTGGAAAGGACCACAAGAAATCAATCCAGCAGCTGGTAGATGATGCAAAGTAGAATAACATAAGACTGCTTGGAGTCAATGAAGACAGGAGAGAGTGCAGATGACATAAAAAAACTGTTCACAGGAATAATGGCAGAAAACTTCCCAAGCAGGGGAAAAGAACTTGACATACAGATTAGTGAGGCATATAGGACTCTAATTAGCCTTGATCAAAAAAATCCACACATAGGCATATAATTGTTGAGATTCCAGAAACACAACAGAAGAACAAAGCTCTACAAGCAGTTAGAGAAAAGAAACAAATCACATACAAAGGAAAGTCCATCAAAATCACAGCAGACTTCTCAACACAAACCCTCAAGGCAAGAAGACCTTGGAGTGACCTATTCCAAGCCCTAAAGGAAAACAGCTTCTAACACAGATTGATGTACCCTGCAAAATTATCTTTCAAAATTGATAAAGAAATGAAATACTTTCATTTCAAAGAGCACCTTAGGAACTTCATGAATACCAAACCGGCACTCCAAAAAATTTTAGACAATATCCTAGGAAAAGACAATGAGGATCACAACCGCAGGAAGCCCAGCAAAATGAATCCAGCAGGCAAGACAAGAAATTAAACACAAAGAGGGAGAATCCAACAAAAAGAAAAAGTCATGACAATGATAAGTCAATATGTATCAGTTATAACCATCAATGTTAATGGTCTCAACTCACCAATCAAAAGAAATAGACTAGCAGAATGGGTCAAGAAACAAGATCCAACAATATGCTGCATATAAGAAACACACTTAATTCACAAAGGAACTCATAGACTGCAAGTCAACAGGTAGAAAACAATACACCACGTGACAGGAACCTGAAAAAAAGCAGGAGTAGCTATCCTCTTTGCAGATCAAGTGGATTTCAAACCCACACTGATTAAGACAGACAAAGAAGGACACTATATCCTTGTAAAGGGAACAATCCAAGAGGAAGAGATGACAATCATAAATATATATGCACCAAACACTAGTGTGCCCAACTATATAAAACAAATACTAATGGGCATGAAAAATCATAAAAGCACTAATACAATAGTAGTGGGGAATTCAATACCCCACTGTCACAAGTAGATAGATCAACTAGCCAAAAAACAAGCAACAAAATACGAGAACTCAATCAAACTCTTGAACAAATGAACTTAACAGATGTTTAAGAGTCTTCCACCCCACAAAATCATAATAGATATTCTTTTCAGCTGCACACGGGTCATTCTATAAAATAGACCACATACTCGCTCATAGAACATTATTTAGTTAAGTGCAAAGGAAGTGAAGTTTTACCTTGTATATTATCACACTATAGTGTGATAATTGAAATTGGAGATCAATAGCAAAAGAAACTGCAAGAATTTCATAAACACATGGAAATTGAACAACACACTTCTGAATGACCAATGGGGCACAGAGGAAATTAAAGAAATCAGACAGTTCCTACAATTAAATGACAATGCCAATACAACTTATCAGAATCTATGGGAAACAGTGAAAGCAGTCTTAGGAGGGAAATTCATAGCAGTGAATACTCATATTAGGAAAACAGAGCGAGCCCAATTAAACAACCTGATGCTGAACCTCAGGCTTCTAGAAAAAGAAGAGCAGGGCAAACCCAAAGCTCATACAAGGGAGGAAATTATAAAGATCAGAGCAAAAAACAATGCAATGGAGACTAAGAGAGTGATACAAAAAAATCAATGAAGCCAAAAGTTGGTTCTTCGAAAGAATAAACAAAATTGACAAACCCTTAGCCAACCTTATCAGAAAAAGGAAAGAAAAGGCCCAAATCCATGCAATTAGGAATGAAAAGGATAAAATTACAATGGACCCAGCAGAAATCCAGAGGATCGGGGCCACCCACTTTCCAGTCCCCCTTCTGTCTCTCTTAGGCAGAAGCTTTCTTTCTCCCAATAAATTTTTCCTACTCAACCTCCATTGTTCCTAGAATTCATTCTTTGATTTGAGAGAACACAAACTAGCATTTTGGATATCTCCTAAGTTTGGGAGTTACATCTCTTCTCCCTATATCATTTTGGAGGTCTTCCACCAAGATTACTGGTCAGAGATGGCATCCTACTAAAGGATAACAAATAAGAGTTTTCTTTATGTCATTTCATGTCTTGGGATCAGATGGAGGTGTATGACTAAAAGTCTATTCCATACTAAGATGGACATGGATTCAATTCAACTACTAAAATGACCATGGTTGATAAAATATATTTCAAAAGTGCCTAATGTCCAGATGAAATTATAATAGTTAAGCTCACTGCTCCTACTAAAATACTTATGTACTGATCTCTTCTGGGTGTTCAACAGCTAAAGTTTAGAGACCAAAACTAGAAAGGCAACTGGGCTATGAAGACAGTCAATATTTTGGCCCTGGCCCCTCAAGGTCAACAAAGATCCAGGACACAAAGGAACTTTTCCTACAAGATCCTACATCTTTGAGGCAGCCAACTCCAAGCAGTCATACAAATGGAACCAAGGACAAATGTGCTAGGCTTCTTTTACTGGGATCCACCAGATCGAACTTGTAAACAGCTTATGACTGCTAAACAATATGATATGACTTCTATGTTGGATTCTAAAGTCCCCTGGAGCTTCTCCTTATCCTCTTTGTGGGAGGCTATTACTAGTTCCTCCCAGTGCAAACCTTTGTTGGCTAAATTCATAGCAGTCCTGCTGACCTTATTATTTAGCCCATATAGTCTTAACTGTTTCTTTGGCTTTTGTCTCCTCTAGACTCAAAGCTATACCACTATCAAGATGACAATGCCTAGCACCTATCAAGGGCCTTTAGATAGACTTTGTAGAGTAACTCTAACTGCTGATCACAACTACAACCCTCTTCAGCTGGAAGTAGCCAGAACTGTCTTTGCCCTTTGTCCCCTCACAGCAGTTAGGGGTACTTCTTCAGAGGGGGGAATATAATAGATATCTTGTTGGCAGGTAGACAGGGCCTCCCTTAAGGAGCCAGCCCTCCAGGAGCCAACACAGCAAGGAATCAACATGGAGAACAATTGAGGCACATTCACTGGTTAGCATTATAAAAAGGAAAAGAAGAACTACTTCCCCTAGAGAGAGATAGCAGTGATTGATATTCTAAATGGGAAATTCCTTGTATGTGACTTGTCTTCCCACTTGATCCCCATTTAATCAATATTACCTGGGTGACTGTAGTTGTAATCTTATTGGTTGGTCATGGTTTTGTCCCACCTCATAAATTTCCATTGGGTCTTATAGTTTTATTCCACTTTGTACCCACCTCACCACATGGCTTTGCTGTATAAAACATCTTTGAAAAGTGGGGTGGGCAGACAACCTACTTTCTGGTCCCCCTTCTGTCTCTCTTAGGCAGAAGGTTTTTTTCTACCAATACATTTTTCCTACTCTTAAAAAAAGAAAGAAAGAAAGAAATCCAGAGGATCATCAATATCTACTCTGAGAACCTATATGCCAATAAGATGGAAAACACAGAAGAAATGGACAGATTCCTACACATGTATGAATTACCAAAGTTGAGTGAAGAAAACCTAAAACTTCTAAACTACCCAATATCAATCAATGAAATTAAAAATGTAATTAAAAACTTACCAACTAAGAAAAGCCCAGGTCCTGATGGCTTCACTGCTGAATTATACAAGACAGAGAGGAACTACTGCCACTACTGTTTAAACTCTTCAATGAAATTGAAAGGGAAGCAATATTCCTGAATTCATTCCTGGAAGCAAGCATTACCTTGATCCCCAAAGCAGAGTAAGACCCAACCAAAAAAGAGAAGTATAGGCCAATCTCACTAATGAACATAGATGCAAAAATCCTTAATAAGATACTGCCAAATAGAATGCAGAAGATCATCGGGAAGATCATACACCCTGACCAAGTGGGATTCATCCCAGGGATGCAGGGATGGTTCAACATATGCAAATCAATCAGTGTAATATACTATAACAATAGAGCCAAGGACAAAAACTATATGATCATCTCAATAGATCCAGAGAAAGCATTTGACAAAATCCAACATGCATTCATGATAAAAACCCTACAAAAAATTGGAATAGATGGTCTCTACCTCAATCTAATAAAAGCCATCTAAGAAAAATCAACAGCCAATAATATACTAAATGGTCAAAAACTGAAATCCTTCACACTCAAATCAGGAACAAGACAACGATGTCCACTGTCACCACTCTTGCTCAATATAGTTTTGGAAACATCAGCCAAGGCAATTAGACAAGAGAAAGAAATAAAAGGAATAAAGATAGGAAACAAAGAAGTAAAATTGTCATTATTTGCACATAAAATGATACTCAATATAGAAGACCCCAAGAACTCCAGCAAAAGTTTTCTAGACTTAATAACCAAATTCAGTAAAGTAGCTGGATACAAGGTCAACACACAAAAATCAATAGCTATTCTGTACATGAAAAACAGACTCACTGAGACAGAAATAGGGCAAACAATTCCTTTCACAATAGTATCCAAAAAACTGAAATACCTAGGAATCAACGTAACAAAAGAAATCAAAGACCTCTTCTCTGAAAGCTATAGCACTCTGAAAAGAGATATTGAAGAGGATATCAGAAAATGGAAAGACAACCTCTGCTCCTGGGTACGAAGGATCAACACAGTGAAAATGGCCATACTTCCAAAACTGCTATATAGATTCAATACAATCCCAATTGAAATCCCAGCAGCATACTTCATGGACCTTGAGAAAGCAATCCAAAAATTTATTTGGAACAAGAAGAAACCCAGAATAGCAAAAGCAATTCTAGGTAACAGAGACATGACAGCGGGTATTACAAACCCCGACTTGAAACTACACTACAAAGCTACTGTGATAAAAACAGGTACTGGCAAAGAAACAGACCTGAGGACCAGTGGAACAGATTAGAAGATGCAAAAACAACTCCAGACACACTCAGCCACCTTTGACAAAGGAGCCAAACACCCTCACTGGAGGAAAGATAGCCTCAAAATGGTGCTAGAAAAATTGGGTTTCAATTTGCCAAAGATTAAAACTAGACCTATATCTTTCACCAAGCACTAAACTAAAATGGAAATGGATTAAAGATCTAAATACTAAAACAGAAATGCTGAACAGGCTGGAATAGAGGTTAGGTAGAACTCTTGAAGATATTGGAGATTTTATGAACAAAACCTCAGTTGCCCATGAACTAGCACAAACAATCAACAAATGGGATCTCTTCTTATTAAAAAGCTTCTGCACAGTAAGAGAAACCACCAACAGTGTGAAGAGACAACCCACAATGTGGGAAAAAATTTTTACCTGCTGTTCCTCAGACAAAGGTCTACTATCTAGAATCTATAAATAACTTAAAAAAAATCAGACCTCCCAAATTGAAAGACCCAATCCAAAAATGTGAATCTGAAATGAACAGACATTTCTCAGACACAGAAGTAGAAATAGGGCGGGGGATTTAGCTCAATGGTTCTGCTGCCTGCCTTGTAAGTGCAAGGACCTGAGCTTGATCCCTGGTACCAAAAAAAAAAAGAAGTAGAAATAGCAAATAAACATATGAAAAAATGTTCAGCATCACTGGTCATTCGAGAGATGCAAATGAAGACAACACTGAGATTTCACCTCACACCAGAAAGAATGGCTACTATCATGAAATCAACCAATAACAAATGCTGGCGGGGCTGCGGGGAAAGAGGAACCCTGCTCCACTGCTGGTGGGAGTGTAGACTGGTGCAACCACTGTGGAAATCAGTATAGAGATACCTCAAAGAACTAGGACTGGGAGTCCCATTTGACCCCGCTATTCCACTGCTGGGGATCTTTCCCAAAGAATTAAAAGAATCATACCACAGTGATATATGTGCGCCCATATCCATAGCAGCACAGTTTGTGATAGCTAAAACTTGGAAACAGCCCAAATGCCCATCAACTGGAGACTGGATAAAGAAAATGCGGGTTTTTAATAAAATGGAGTACTACTCAGCCATAAAAAATGAGAAATTAGAGACATTATAGCTAAATGGATGTATATTGAGGCGATACTGTTAAGTGAAATACATAGGACACATGTGTAAATACTGAATAGTTTCTCTAGTGTGAGAAACAGAAAACGTAAATAAGGACTAAAAAGTATAACATCTAATGTGAAATAGGAAGAAAAGGGGCAAAGGGGAAGGGGAAGTGGGAGGGGTAGGGGAAAGGGAAGAAGGGAATGGAATTAATATGAGAACATGAAAAACTGGAAACAAAGTCTTTGTAAATAGGGAGGGATGGAGGGGTTGAAGGGAGGGCAGGGGAAGGGGGAAAAAATAAGAACCAAGAGAGATTATGTAAAGGTGCAAATTTCCAATGATGAATGTCATTATATTGTATACCTAAAATAGGCCAATAAAATAAAATTTAAAAAAATTAAAGTGCACCTAGGCCCAGCGGGGTGGGAGGGACATGTAGGGCTGTATATAAAAAGAATACAGTATGTATCCTAGAATTTTAACTTAAAGTGATGAACTAAGTCATATTCTAGTAAAATTACTGAATTTTAAGGAAATGAATAAGTCCTTTGGGCATATAGTTTTTAAATACTTACATGGGAAAGAAAATTAATTTAGCAACGGATAGTTCAACAACAGCATTTATATGTGTGAAGGAAGTAACATTTAAGACTCACAAGAAAATGTGAGCCAAGTGTTTTATATAGAGAAAAATGACTTTCAGGCACAAAAGGACAGAGACTGGTATCAACATGTAAGAACTCAGAGAATTTTGTTCCTATAAACCTTTCTTGTGAGTGTTAGAAACAAACTTCAGTATGACTACACACATCAACCTAAAGACTAGTGGCAAGCACTAAATATATAGCTACTTGTAGACTAGAGGGATAAAAAGGAGCATGTCTTGTATGTAATGGCTATATACTCTGACAATGCAGATACAGTAAAAATTGATTTGTAAAATAGAAACAAATGCAAAAAGCAAATGAAAACAATGTAACTCTTAGTGACCCTATTAATTTTGTTTGGTATCACTAGTATTATTGTTTTGAGCTCTCCTCACCCTTTGGCAGTACTGGGGAATGAAACAAGGACCTTCACACTGAGCTACATCCTAACTCCTTTTTAATTTTTAAATTATGAGACAGATTCTCACTAAGTCTCTAAATTGCCCATGCATGATGTGAACTTGTAATCCTCTGGCCTCAGTCTTCCACCGTGCTGAGATTACAAGGTTGGGCCATCACACCTAGCTGTTTTGAACCTTTTGAACTGGAATATCAAAATGAACTCATGAAGTATTTTATCTTTAAAACAAATATTTTCTATATCTTTCCACTGAAAAGGCCTAGGAGCCATGACCAACACAGTAGTGATGAACGTCCTTTGTGCCTAAGTTTGAGTGTTGAAATAACATTTCCCACTGAAAGAAACCATGGCTTGTTGGGAAAATGGCATATTCCAAGTCTGCGGCATGAGATGTACAAGGTGAGCTTGGAATATATGATTCTGTCAGATAGCAAGGAAGCTATCAAAGACCTTGGGCCATATCAAAAAGATTCAAGTGCTGATGGAAGAGTGCTCATGAGCCAGAGATGGGACAGATTGAGTGGCAATAAATACAGTGATTGCAATGGCTCAAAACCCTAGAATATGTTAACTATGTGAGTCCAGGATAACTAAAATAAATTTTCCTTCACAGGATGGTGGGAAATACTTATCTTGAAAACTGGTAAATGGACGGAAAGAAGCAAGCGTTACTTTGCCTTTCCTATCTGAATTGTACTGCTGATTAAACACTGAATTAGATGAGGGGAAAGTATCTTTTTACAGAACTATTCTAACTAGAAAATGAAAAAAAATAAGAGAACTAGAATATTTTACAGATCACAATCAGTTACTAGATCTAGGCACTGAGCATCAATGTCTGCTACCAAGTCCTAAAGGGAGACAACCAGACATCAGACAGCCTCGGATGCCCCACCCTTCACTGTCTTCCCAAAGACAGGGACCAAACCTGAGTCTCATCAAGCTTCCAAATCTCACTACCAGTGTGTGGGAAAGATGCAGAGCAGAGAAACATGTTGAGTCACATCAGGAATGAACAATCAACATAATCCACATCCCAGGAAACTGTAGGTCAAATACTGAGTTCTTCAGCGACTGATTATATGAAAAACAAAAGTTTAGAGGAGAAAACTGTAGGTTTAAAGACATTTAAAAGACGTACTAAAGTTTTTTTAAATGGACAAAACTAAACAGTGTTTAGGCATACTAATTGGCTAGAAAGGCCACAAAACAACAGAAGGAAGTGACTACTAAAGTCAGTATAGCCCGGGCATGGTGGCACACACCTACCATCCCAGCTACTCTGGGGGCTGAAGCAGGAAGATCACAAGTTCAAGGCCAGCCTGGGAAATTTGGAGAGACCTTTTTTCAAAAATAAAAAATAAAAGCAGTAAGGATGTAGCTCAGTGCTACAATATTTGTCTAGCATGTGAAAGGCCCTGGCTTCCATCCCCAGTATCATGAACAAACAAACACCAAACAAATACAGTCAGTATAGTAGTTACTTAAAGGAAGAGGGAAACATTTGTGATCACCACAGAATACATGGAAAGCTCTGTTTCTTGATCTGGGTGATGTTTAAAATGCATTATAACACTCTACTAAGCCATAAGTTTGGTTTATAATACAAAGAGGCTTTAAAATTAACAATGTGCATGTATATCCTTTGGCCTAACAATATGACTGCTAGGAATTTGTCTATAAAATGAATTCATCCAAACACACAAAGATAGGCACATCAGTTGCAGCACCATTTGTAATAGCTAACTAAGTAACTGAGGGTAGTGGTGGTGGAAATAAATGTCTATTAGATGAGGACTCTTAAAGCATGGTATATTCACACAATGGAATATTATACAACCAAGAAAAATCGAGACCCATCTATATGGGTTCTCAAACATGCTATTAAAGATAAAAAGAACACACTATAGAATATTATTTTAATACCAAATATGAAAAACAAAAGTGCACATTATATTTGTATTGAATATATGTAGGAGACTACCAAGAAACTGTTAAACTCATTAACTCTGGAGGTGGAATAGAATTGGAGATGGGGTCAAATGATGTAAATTTATTTGTCCCTTTCTATTTCTTTTAGTTTTATAATTTTAAATATTAAAAATTATAATATATAAATTATAATATATAAATTATAATATATAAATTATAATGTAATTTTTAAATATTAAAAATTATAAATTTCAGGTTTAAATTTTTAAAAAATTATGGTCCTTCCCAGCCACTTCAGACAATGAGGGGAGTAAGAAATTTTGTTAAAGGAGAAAAGGACTTTCTCCTTCAATGAGAAAATGGAGTCAGCACCTTTTTTATTGGATTGTTACAAAGTTGATAAAGTCTGGGATTGCCTTTGGAAACCCCAAGTCCTAACAATCTTCTCCTTCTGCTCTTGGATACTTATGCAAGTATTTCATACACTCAGTTCCTGAAGTAACGTAGTCAAGGACATGATGCACGCTTTCACGGTAGATCCACAACAAGTATAGTTGAAGCCATTCATTTAACTATTGTGGGGTATCTACTAGAGGTCAAACCATGGGAGACTCAAGATACAACAAACAACTTGGGAGATAAAGTTCCTGTCCTCACACAGCTGACATTCCAATCAAACGAGTGAATGAATATTTCCTTCATTAATGCAAATAGTTTACTTACTGGCTTAGATGGTCTGGACTTCTCTAGCATAGGAATCATACAAGTAAATAAAACCCTTTACTGATGAATACAAGAGACATGGACCATATGGATTGCATTTTTGCATTTTTCTACAAAATTTTTTAAAATTTTGAGATGATAGTTTATTATTTTATAAAATTAAGGTTGATGTAGTAGGCAGCCTTGAGGATGACTATGATTCTCAATAATAGTTTCCTGGTATTCACACCCACATAAGATCCCTTCCTCACGAGTATAAACTAGTCCCAGGGACTTGATTCTAAGTAAAGCACTGAAAAAGTGATGGGATGTCAATTCTGAGATTAGGTTGTAAAAGATTATTAACTTCTATCTTCCTTGCACACTCATTTGCTTGGAGAGAGGCTGACTGCAATATACTAGGATCTGGGGAGAGGCCCTTATAGTATACAGCCTCTGGCCAACAACCAGTAAGGAGGTGAGGTCCTCATTCCAACAGCCCATGAGGGATTGAAAGCCTGCGGGAGCTAGGAGGTGGATCCTGCTCCAATGGACCCTTGGGATAACTGTAGAACCTCAGCTGATACCTTGATTGCAATCGCTGAGTGCTCAGCAGGAGAAACTAGCTGAACTGCACCTGGATTCCTGACAGAAAGGAACAAGAATGTTGTTGTCTTAAGGTATTTGTTACACAGCAATCTGGAACTGAGATGGTTGACTAAGCCATTATTCCCCTTTGGAATAGACCACATAAGGGTAAATTCTTGTCTTTGAGAGAGTTACCTGGCAAATAGGTCAGATGTGGCAAAGCTGTAATGTCGCTTTATTTTGTTTCAATTTTTTTCCAATGAGATGGTCTTGTCTCAGAAAATTCTTAGTCAAAATTGACCCTTTTTCTCCCAAAAGCTTTTTCCCCCTTTTCTGGTAGTGGGTTTTTTTCAACTTTGTATTTTATTTGAAAACTTTAATTTGAAAGTAATTTTGGTAAGAATCATCCTGGACTCTCTGATTTATTATTTTATATGCTTGTAATTAACTTCTATGCTCCTCTGCCTTTCTTTACTGTCTGCATTTCTTTATCTTTCTGTAGAGCTTTTCTTCATCCTTCAGCTTTTGGCTGGAGCATAAGGTCAGCTTCAATAAGACCTCATGTTGTTTCCATTTTCAACGTTTTCTTTTCTTTCTTTTTTTGGCTAGAACTACATTTTTAAAATATTATAATCATTACTCTGAAAGCTTTGCATGACTTCCTTTTCTTGTTTAATGAAGAGATACTTTAAGAAATATATCGTGTGACTACTTTTAATGATTTCTACTAAGGAGAAGACTACTTGCATTATTTTTTGGTAGAAATTTCCGATTAGTTAGTTCTTTGAATAATGTAGGTAATCCAAATTTAGGATTGAATTAGAGGGAGACCCCTACCCCCACAATGTGCTGATTTCCTTGGCTAAATAAGAGAACTTAAAAGCATTAGAATAAAGGGAAGATTTTAGGTACCATTTTACTTTTTCCCCAAAATTCTAAGAAAGCCTATTTAGTGAAATATAAAGTGATCCAAAGGTTATTTTGACTTAATCAAGAACAGGTTCTCTAAATTACCAAGAAGAAGAAGAGGTAGAAGAAGGAGGAAGGGGAAGGGGGAGGAGAGGAAGAGGAAGAAATAAAAAGGAATAACAAAACAAACAACACATTGCTTTTCCTCCTAAAATATTTAATAAGAGAAGCAAGCCACAGCAGGGCTTTAAAAGAACATGGAAATTATTTATGTCTTCTACCAAAAAGCAATAGATACATGAGATGATGTCAAATAAATGCTTTCAGAGGTCAAAAAAGCCGGCATTTCCTGTCCTAGCCTTTCACTTGCACTGAGTGAATCCCTTTCCAGCTGTAGCACAGTCTTGATATGATAAAATATCCTTCACCATCAAACCACAGAAGCAGCAACAATGCAAACAATTCCTTACTAGATTTTTAAATTTTTATTTTGTTTTACCACCAACTCCAAAAAGACACATGGTCCCAGAGAATTAAGGACCAACAATCTGGTCCTCTTGTCATGTGGTATGACTCTAAGTTGCTCTTCTGGGATCAGATAGTTATCATTGGGGAAGAAATGTAGTCCTTTCCAACTCTGAAAAACTTATTCAGAGATATAGGAAAGGACATACAATGGATTTCAAGGTGTCAATAGTCTTTCTTAAGAGAACATGCCCCATGGGAAAACATGGAGCCCAGAAGGAGCTGGTGTAGGGAAAAGAGGACAAAGATGCTGACAGAAGTCAACCCTTGGTGTATTCAACCCCAACAAGGCACATTTCTTACAGTGTGCAAGATTTTTCTAGGCTTAGTTTCAATAAATAATAGACACAAATTAAATAAACTAACGGTCATCTCACCACGATAGTTCCTTCCATTTTTTAAAGGTTTTTTTTTTTGGTGCCAGGGATTGAACTCAGGACCTTGCACTTGAAAGGCAGGCAAGTGGAGTTCCTTCCATATTTAATGGAATAATTCCATTATTACTTTAGTTATGATGATTTCATTTAATCTTGGAGCCCCAATCCCACTTGACTGTTGGAAATTGAATCCAGGTCATTATGAAGGTTCTGGTGGGGACCAGGTGTCTTCAGATAGACTAGAACTGACAGTTCTTCTCATCACTAGTCCACTTGAATGAGCCCCAAACTGTAGGGTCTTTGGGGGTTCATTCCTCTGTTTTCTAGAATAGAGGGACTCTGGCAAAGACCCAGCCTCCTGGAGGCATATACTATAGCAAAGAGTGCTGCCAATATGCCCTTGCTGTGTCTGGATCGCAGAACTTTCTAATGTGGAAAACTATGGTTCTCTTCAAACCTGATTCTTCTGTTATCCTCAAATCCTGTTCTTCATTCAGAAATAAGGCAGAGAAATCCAGCCACAAACCTCCTCTTGGGCAAAGACACAGAGAATCACCTAGATGGAAAAGGGAGAGGAGAAAGAGAGAGAGAATATAAACATACACCTCAAGAGTCATTCTCAGAAATTTTTTCTAAAATGAAATTCCTTTCATGGTAGTGCTCATTTTAGAGTTTAGGCCAACCAAGTCATGGGCATAATGACCAATGCACAGAACTAGTTAATGGCAGGGCTGGCTCTTTCTACTGTATCATAGTTCCTCTTCATTTTTCTAATTTCCAACCTCTGCTCCAGTTTAAATCTGCCTTGTTCATTGAGACTTAAGTTTTTGCACCTAGAGTTTTAGACATATTTAGAAACATCTTTAAAACATGTTGATCCACTCAGAGTTGACTTGCATGGGATAGCAAGAATTCCATTCTGAGGCATGACCAGCAGGATGAGGATTCGGGGATAAATCATACTATGTTCTATTCTTCCTGACAAAGTCCCAGGGCTCCAGCCACCCTCCACAGAAACCCCTAGGATGACTTTTAGGGCCCTGATTCTCCCTGTGGCAATGATATACAGGGACTTGGGTGTTAGTGTGTAGTTGAGTCTTTGGTTTTTCTCATCATCAGCTGGCAAAGCCATGTCTTTCTCCCATGGCCTCTGATAGCCGGGTCACATTTTGAGAATAATCATTACTGTAGCAACATGTTCCAATGCCAAACACAGGAGTGCCCTGGGCTGTCTAGTTATGTCATATACTATAGGCCCAGTCTAAAACTTTCTCATACTCTCTCTTCTCATAACGAACTTTGAGATAACAGGATGTACCATTGTGCTTTATAATTTAGGCACACAATGCAGGTATTGGCTAACTTGGCTAGATATAATCAACTGTTTTTTCAGTTAATCTGGCAGAAAAGAGTTGGATTCTTGTGGGAGTTGCATGAACTCTTCCAACACTTTTCTGTTCAGTCCATTAATCAGGAGTAGAATAGCCAAGGGACCACAGTATTTCATTGCAGCACAAAGAGGTCTGTGACTGTGAGTGGTCCTATCACTCTGGTTCTGATTGATTAGTGCTGAAGTCATTGCTAAATAATGATTACCAGTCCCTGAATCCACAAATGACTCTGTGGATGAATAAGACCTAAGTGAAACAAAAGTCTGTGAACACAAACTCTTCTTGCAGTGGGGGTCAGAGGTGTAGCAATGGTGAGGGAGGGGGATGAAACATGAGATCTGGCTAAAGAAGTGAACAGCGTCACAGAATGGGGCCTTGAGGTGCCTTGGGGGCTTCCCTTCTGCATGTTTCTGCTTCTCTGTATTTGTCATCTCTCTACAGTCGGGTTACTCTGACCTTTGTCACCACAGTCTGCATCTTCTATACACACGACCCCTCCTCACAGGTTTCACTGCCTACTCAAATGACTTCAACCTCCTCTCTTTTTAAGCCTTTACTGCCTGAGTTCTCCAACTCTTATGTGTGCATTCTATGTAATTCTCTGTCTTTCTCTCTGCGTCCCCCTTTTTTTATGGCTCTGATGTCCAGGAATGTTCCTGTGGAGAGATAACATTCCACTTACATATAGGTTAGAAAACCTTTTAAAAAATGTTTACTGTATTCCATTAATTGAGTTGGTAGGCTATTAGGAATGCAAGAATGCTTGGACAGTATGATTTAAATATTGCTTTTCCGTTTGTGGTTCTCTGAGATATATCCAAATAGCTAATGGCAAAGATTTTTTTTTAAGTTTTAAAAGTAAGCTTTGGTTGCTCTGCTGTCAGCAGTGTTGAATATTCAGTCTTGGCAGCTTTCAACTTGATAGAAGATGCTTCCTAAAGATGCACTTTTGTGAAGTCTCTATAGAACCAGTCTGTACTGGGCCAAATCGTGATTAAAATTCTTGCTGTCTCCTCTTTTTAGTTCTGTGTTTCCACTTGTTGGAAATATATCTGCCTGTCAATGTTTGATAGTGCTAGCACCTTTTGGATACTACAAACTCAGTGTTGCACTTCGAGAATGCCAGCATTTATAATTTTCAAGCCTCAGACTCTCAAGTAATGGAATTGAATTATGTTGCATTTTAAAGTAGAAATGGCAGTATTACATAGCTATAGATTTCTATAAAGTAGGATTGGCACCACTATTATTTATCCTTTTTTTTTTTTTTTTTTTGTACTGGGGATCCAACTCAGGACCTTGGATTTGAAAGGCAGGAGGCAGCACCACTAAGCCAAATCCCCGGCTCTATTATATATACTTTTTATACATTTATACCCCACAATTGGGACCTTCCTACCTTTTGTCTGTATACCAGTTTCAAGCTGTTTCTAATCCGTTCTCTAACTTCAAGCCACTTTGGTTTTTGTCCCAGAAATTCTGAATGATTACTATGATACAGAAATTTATAGGAGTTTAAATTGAAACAAAATGTTTTGAAACTCAGGTAGACATAAATTATTCTTATTACTGTGAAGAAAAGACTTTTAGTTGCAACATCTCTTACTGGAAAGTTTTTGAATTTTCTAGATATGATTCATAAAGATTCATGAGTTAGAACTTCATGAGGAAAAACATTTTGGTGAATGTTTTTGAATGTAAGAAGAAAATCACAAAAGTGATTAGATGAATTTCTCTAGAAATCATCTGCTAATTTAATTGAGAAAATTAAATCCACTGAACTTTTGGAAATGAAACATACATGTTTATTATTTAGTTTCTGGTACTGAGTTCTTTTTATTTTCCTATGGAATTATTTGTAGAACCCATTATTTTGAAAGCATGCTATTTTAATTTGGGATATCAATAACTTGGTCCTGGTAATATGGTAGAAAGAGCACTGGGTAGGAACCTGATGGCTTGGGCTTTACTCTTACACTGCTACATACTTAACAGGTTTAGGTTTATGGTCATGTCTCGCTGACTCTGGACCTCTGTTTTTTCATCTGGCCAACAGGAAATACCTGATCTCCCTGCCTCTTAACATTGTTGTGAGGATCAGATAAGGTCTTTGTAAGATCACTTTGAAACTATAAAGCGGTATAGAATATAAGACGTTCTATTCACTATTACCTCAGAATGCCTCTCAGATTACATGGCCTCAAATTTATTGTTTAGGAAAAGTACAAACTTGAATGCCATATAGAGTCCTTGTTGACACTGCAGATGTTGGTTAATTTTAGATTCTAAAAGAACAAAAGAATAGAAACAGAGGCAGGCAAATCAGCCTCTCTTTAGCTTTTTCTTCGAAGTCTCCTATTATCCAAATACCAAACTAAAAAAGGCAGGCTAAATATTATAGAAAATTACATCATTTGAAGCATTGAAATTCTGTATATCCAAGCCCTTTTGCAGAACACGAATTTATTCCCCCAAAGCACATTATCATTGAATTTAATGCTATAAGATTAATTATGGTTTGTTTTTTTTTGCAGGACAAGTGAAAGGATCTAAAATTTAAACTTTAGAATAACACAGAGTCAGGGGCAACATTAAAGACTCAAAAGAACCACATAAAGATATGTGACCCATTTAGATGTCCAGAGTCTTTATTGAAGTAATGAAAAATGGAACTAAGCTCAGAAAATCTTGGGATCTGATCCTGAAGATCTAGTCATATTTATAAGAGGGAATTCCTTTGCAGAAGAACAGGTGGGACAAATGTACACATGTTCATGAAAACTGCTTTTATGGTCCCAGTCATTTGGAAGACCTGTTCTGCTCTCATGTGCCACGTGCATAAGACATCTCTATTCATCTTGTCATCTACCTCTCTCTGCTTATACAAGCATAAGCAAGAGGTAGGTGTTTCTGTAAAATATAGAGATGGCATCTGTCACTTTATCTTTTGTTTGCATACCACCCACTCAAAGAAAATATCCTAGAACAAACTGAGCATTTTGTAAGTGTCTTAAATTTTTAAAAAATTATGGAAGCAGTGGAACAAAGGATACTCCATGTACTTCCATTACTCCATAATGGATATGGGGTAACAAAGGAAATCTCACAGCAATTTGATTATCTAAAGCAGTTTAAAACAGTCCAGTTCATATTCTGAGCCTATACTTACAATGCCATTTTCTAGAGAATAATTCAGTCTCAAGACTGCCACATACATCTTAGGGCCTTAAAACAGTGACAGAGTATCACTCTAATTAGAAGTTAATTTTCAAACAGAGGGCATAAATGTTTTGCCTATAAAATCTTGTTCTTCAGCAAGGCATAATGATGCATGCCAGTAATCCCAGCATTCTAGTAGGCTGAAGCAGGAAAATCACAAGTTCAAGCAAGCCTGGGCAATTTAGTGACTTAGTGAGATCCTGTTTCAAAATAAATAAATAAGGGCTGGAATGTAGCTCAGTGTGGAGGCCTTGGTTCCTCAATACTGCCAAAAAATAAATAAGTAAACACCTTGTTTGTCTAAAAGAGGTAAGAATTGCAGAAGATATTTTAACCTATACTTCAGTGATGTAGTGGATAATATATTGTGATAGTTAACTGATTGTGCTAATTTGATAAGAAACACCCAACTAAATTGACTCAGCATGGTTCTGGGTGTGGAAGACCCACCCTAGGGAAGATTGTTGCCAGAATGGTATAAAGGGAAATGAAGAAGGAAGGCTGCTGCTTCTGTTTCTTCAGAGGGGCTCCAGTCTTCACCTTCACTTTGGACATTGTCTTCAGCCTTCCAGTGCAGAACCTTTGGCCTTCTGATACAGACTCACACGTGAAACTACAGTGAGCTCCAGGCTTTTGACTGGATCCTTCAGATCTCCAGGGCCCAGAAAGACTTTTGCACTCTTCCATACCTGGCTCTGTAGGTGGCTATTGTAAACCAATCCTGTAAATTCTTATATATTTGTATATCTTGCATTAAATGTTTCTTTAGTAAAACACTGAGTGATACATATATATTTCAAAGTTTACTCTTGTGTGAATTAGAAATATTAAAAGTAAATCCCAAGGATAGGTTATATAGTATAGTGCTGCTTGTTTTAGATGAAGTCTAGACCTTTTAGCATTAAGAAAATATTATTAACCATCCCCTTCCCAGTCCGTCTCATAGACTACCTCTTTTAGTACAAAAGGCCTAATAAGATGGGTGCAACTTTATTCTATGTCACATAATTTTCTCAAGCAAAAACAAAACTTACACCCTCTAAATATTCTTCCCATGTGAACTTTGGGTTAGTCTAGATGACTTGAACCGGAAATGGATTCAAATAGCTTCATTCACTGCTGAAAGTGAACTGGAACTGACCCTCTGATACAGGGGCTTACTCCTCTCAGGTTGCCATTAATTTAAGCATAGATCAAGGGAGTGCTTGGGGGAAGAGGAGGAGAACTCTGCCTTGGTGGTCAGACCATGGGAATGCTGCTATGGAACACTGCTCTTATCAAGTACAGAGGAATCTGGGAATGACCTGGGAGAACTGTCAATTTCAAACCATGAAACAACATAATTTTAGTGTGAAGATATAGGATCAATTAAAATTCACTGTAATTCAACTTAGCTTAATCAAAAAGGTAACCTGATTGGCCCACATAACTGAATAATTTATATTATCTGGTTCAGGTGAAGCTTGAACCAGGGCTCGAATAGTGTGACCTAGGACATGATTTTTCCCCCTGCATTTTTCAATTCAGCATCTTCATTATTGATTCTAGATATGTCTCTATTAAGCATCTTCAATATTAGTTCCATTCGGCACAAGCACGTGTGTGTGTGTGTGTTGTGTGAGCGTGTGTGTTTCTGAGGATATAGCTACATCCTTAGCTCCCTTAAAAAAATTTTTTTGAGACAGGGTCTCACGAAGTTGCTAAGTGCCCAAGCTGGGCTCAAGCTTGCAATCCTCTTGCCTCAGAGTGCTGGGATTATAGGTGTGTGCCACCATGCCCAGCTAGTTTCATTCTTAAGCAAGCTCTCCCCGTGTGAGCCTAAAATGGATGCAAACTGCTCCAAGAACTGTTTGCATCTAAGCCCAAATCCAGAGATGACCTTTTCTAGTAGGTTTAGAATTAATTACTGTGGCCAGGGGACTAGGACATACAAGACGGTCTAGACCTCAGTCACATGCTTCACCTGTAAGGCATGGAGATGGGGGAAGGGGACATCACTGCTGTCCCCAAGCCCATGGACTAGGAGTAAAATATTTACTCTACATAGCCCAGCTATAAAGCACATTTATAAAAGCCTACCTACTCCACCAAGTCTGTAAGCCTGTTTTCTAAAAGCAGCTATGAGAAAATGAAGAATTACTAAAGGAAATGAGGAGGAATGCTAATAGAAGAAGGTCAAAAGGTATATGACCTTGGGCCAAGGGTAGCACTAGGAGCTGTAGGGGTCAAAGTTCATTTTACACGTTCTCAAACTCCAAACTCATCATCTCTGTCTGAAATTTCATTCCAGAGAGGGTTCTGTATGATGAATTTTAAAAATCCAGGTATTCTCTAGAGCCTACAATTCATTAACTGAGGCAGAATCAAGCAATTTTATCCTTTATTGTGCTTTAACTATCATCCCAAGTATTGTCAGTTGCAGAAGAGGCAGATTAAATGTAAAAAAAAAATTCCTTATTGGAAAAAAATACAAAGATACAATTTCCAGGCCAAGAATGAGGAACTACTCTTAATGGAATGTGAAAGTTAATCCTTGGAAAGCTGAGGTTCTTATTTGGAAACTCAGTCACATTGCCTTAGAACATTCCAAGGGAAGGTTTTGTAAAAGTTGGGGAGACTTCTGGGAATTTATGCTAAGGATATTCTTGCTTACATACATGCCAGGTTATTCATTACAGGACTGTTTATAATAAATAGCAAAGACTGGAAACAACTCAAGTGTCTATAAAAGGGGGAATGGTTAAATAAACTATGGCATATCCTGCTTTGTAATGCTGTGCAGCTGTTTAAAAGAATGAGGAAGCTCTGTCTGTGCTGATATGAACAATCTTCAAGATTCATTTCTAAAAGGAAAAGCAAGAAATAGATCGGGGATACAATATGCTACCTCTTCTGTAAGAAATGGGAAAGAAATAATGTACAAGAATTGCTTGTATTTGCTTGAAGAAACAGGAAGGATACACAAAGAAACCAATGTAATTAGTTATTTCTACCGATGAGAGTGGGTAAGAGCTGAGTATGAGGGGTAGAGTGGGAGAGTGGGAAAGAGACTTTTTACTCTGTACCTTTGTATTTTGTTTGACTTGTGAGATACATATATATTTTTGAGAGAAGTTATTCCAATCTCATATGGTAATTCCACAAACCTTATAGTTGTGATTAATAATAGAGACCTGAATCAATGCTCAACTAAAGGCATACTGTTGGTGGGTTCAAGTAGGCAGGTCCAAGAGAAGTCCACACCACACAGATTCCCATTTTCCTTAGCTAAGTACCCTGCCTCTGTCCAATCTCTTTAGTGTCCTGGCTAAAATTTTTTATATCTCTTTCTTCTTCTCTAAAAAAAATAAGTCAGAGATCACAGAAGATACTGCTGACAATGATTATGCTTTATTGACTCATAAAGAGTTAAATTAGAGCATTGCCTAGAATGTGCATTGCTGTGCATATTCATACACGCCAAAAAAGTTTACTCGTCATGTTTTCAAGAAGTGGGACTCCCGGTTCACACTGGGTTAGGGTTTTCTTCTTGATGCTCTCAGGGAATCAAGGGCATAGTTTTGTCATTGTGCTTGAAACATTCCACAGAACTTACTGGGGAATGTGGCAATCTTTCCCACTAGTGTGTGAGTTTTTTGAGGAACAAGGACTGGCTTTTATTCATTGAGTTTTGTATTCTTAGAGCCTAGCCCAGTATCTGCTTATGGAACTGGTACTCTATGAGCTGAACTTTCAGCCACCTAATTGTTCATCTTTAGTGGCTTTCCCTTGCTTACCTCATGAGATCCATGAGTAAGACTATTCATAGCTTCTCGGCCTTTTGGCTAAGATCAAGTGGAGTAAGACTATTCAGTGCTACATGGGAAACATACCTTGAAATCTACTCTGTTTTGCCATGTTCAGTGCTACCACCCTACCCAGACCACCAGCACCTGCAGCCTCAACCCCAGCAACTGGTCTGCCTTCTGATCTCCCTCCTACTACCCCTAGAATGCATTCTCCATCTCTAGTTAGGTGATCGTTTAAAAAACAAATAAAATCATATGATGAAAAGCCTTCAAAATCTTCCTATTACAGTTAGAATAAAATGTAAACTATTTACCCTGACCTTCAAAGCCCTACATGATCTTGCCCCCATCTGCTTTTTTGATTTCAAGCCTTACCATGAGCCCTGGCTTCCTCCACACCATGCTGGCCTTCTTTCAGTTCCTGTTCCTATCACAAGGCCTTTGATCTCTCTGTCTGAAACACTCTTCAACTTGAATTTTGTGTTTCAGTGCCTTCTTATCATCAATGCTTAAATGCTGCTTCCAGAGAGGCTTACATCATTGTTTTATGCTATTCAGAGTAACTTTTAACTAAATAGATTAGAATCCCTGTTGGTTTGTGTTTACTACCTCCACTATAATTAAGTTTTATAAAGTCTCTTATACATCTTTGTATACACAAGTACTTAGAATAGGGCTGGGCCTATAATAGTCCTAAAAAAGATAGCATCGCTCCCAGTGCAAAAGTGGTGAGCCAATCCCAGCATCCAGGAGGAGGCTCCCAGGCCACTATCCCACCGCTCCCAGCACAGAGGTGGTGAGTTGCTCCCAGTGCCCAGGAGAAGGCTCCCCAGCCCCCATAGCACCGCTCCCAGGGCAGAGGAGGTGAGCCTATCCCAGTACCCAGGACGAGGCTCCCAGGCTGCCATAGCACCTCTCCCAGCAGAGAGGAGGTGAGCTGCGTGGGCGCCAGCAGCACCACCCCCCTCCCCATGTCAAAATGAGAAGACACATAAACAAGCCTCAAAACCAGACCTCCAGATCACCTACAGCAACCCCAAAGGGAAACAAGATGGAACACTCTGATACTCAATACTCAATCACCTGGACTCCATGAACTGGCAATGAAAGAGGATCTGGAAAAAATGAAATCAGAAATAATTTCTCACATAACAGCAGAGATTGTGCACATAGTGCAAGACATGATTAATAAATCTAGAGCAGACACAGATGAAAAAATAGAGGAGCTGAGGAACATGACAGAATCCCAACATAGGAAATAAATGGAATCCATAAAACAGTTGCAAACAGATTTCCAGGAGATTAAAAACTCCACTGAAAGTCTACGCAGCAGAATGAGCCCATGTGAGGACAGAATTTCAGATATAGAAGATAAGATTGCAATTAGTGACAAGGAAAAGAAAAATTGCTTTAAAATTGTAAGGAACCATGAGAAATCAATCCAGCAGCAGCTAGACGATGCAAAGAAGAATAACATAAGACTGATAAGAGTCAATGAAGAAAGAGGAGAGAGTGCAGATGACATAAAAAACTTTTCACAGAAGTGATGGCAGAAAACTTCCCAAGGAGGGGAAAAGAACTTGACATACAGATAAGTGAGGCATATAGGACTCCAACTAGCCTTGATCAAAAAAAAAATCTACACATAGACATATAATTGTTAAGATTCCAGAAACCCAACAGAAGAACAAAGTTCTACAAGCAGTTAGAGAAAAGAAACAAATCACATACAAAGGAAAGTCCATCAGAATCACAGCAGACTTCTCAACGCAAACCCTCAAGGCAAGAAGAGCTTGGAGCAACCTATTCCAAGCCCTAAAGGAAAACATCCTCCAACACAGATTGATGTATCCTGCAAAATTATCTTTCAAAATTGATGAAAAAATAAGATACTTTCATTTCAAAGAGCACCTTAGGAACTTCATGAATACCAAACCGGCACTCCAAAAAATTTTAGACAATATCCTAGGAAAAGACAATGAGGATCACAACCCCAGGAAGGCCAGCAGAATGAATCTGTTGGGGGTGACCAGAAATTAAACACAAAGGGGGAGAATCCAACAAAAAGAAAAAGTCATGGCAATGATAAGTTAATATGTATCAATTATAACCATCAATGTTAATAGTCTCAATTCACCATTCAAAAGAAATAGACTGGCAGGTCAAGAAGCAAGATCTAACAATATGCTGTGTACAAGAAACACACTTAATTCAAAAAGAAACTCATAGACTGAAAGTTAAAGGGTGAAAAACAATACACCACGTGACAGGAACCTGAAAAAAAAGCAGGAGTAGCTATCCTCTTTGCAGATCAAGTGGATTTCAAACCAAAATCTAAAGCACTTCTGGTCCCAAGAATTTCAGATAAGGGATAGTCAACTTGCATGTTCAAATCTATTGTGAACACGTGATTTCATTCCTCTTAAGTAAAAACTTAAGAATAGAACTGTTGGTTCTTAACAGTAATACAAGTAATTTCTATATTGTTTTCCAAAATGGTTTTATCATTTTACATTCACATTAGCAGTATTTGAAAGTTCTAACTGGTTCACACCTAAGCTAATATCTGTTCTTTTAAAACTTTTAACTTCACCTCCCTAATGAGTGTATAATACAATCTTGTTATTGTACTGATTAGTATTTTTCTGATTCTAGTGTTGCACACCTTTCCTTGTACTGTACTGGCTATTTATCATCTTCTTGTGTCTACTTTTTAATTGGGTTGTCTTTTAATGAGCTGTAAGAGTTCTTTATATATTCTGGCCATAGGTTATATGTATTATAAATACGGTCTGTTTAAGGACTACTTTTCATTTTCTTAAAGATGTCATTTAAAGTTCTAAATTTTGATGGAATCTCATTTATCAATTTTTTTCTTTTATACAGCATGTCTTTTGCATCCTAGGAAATTCTTGCCTACCCTAAATTCATGAACATTTTCCCTTATAATTTCTTCTGAAAGTTTTATAGTTTTAGTCTTTCATATGTAGGCTCATAGATACTTTCAAGTTATCTTTATGTATGAAAATAAAGGGTCAAGGTTAATTTTTTACATACAGATAACAGGTGTTCTAGTATCATTTGCTGAAACCACTATCTTTTCCCCTGCTCTTGAGTTGAGTTTATGTTCTATAAAATGTTAACGTTAAATAATCTTTCAAAACTCAGTGGACCATATATGTGTGGTTCTATTTCGAGATTTTCTGTTTTATTCCAATGATCTATACATCTTTCCTTACACCAACACCACCTTGATTACTGTAGCTTTAGAGGAAGTCTTAAAATTAGGTAATAAGGGCTGGAGATTTAGCTCAGTGATTCCACCCCCTGCCTCACAAGCGCAAGGTCCTGAGTTTGATCCCTGGTACCAAAAAAAAAAAAATTAGGTAATAAATGTCTTCCAACACTGTTTTTTCTTTTCTTTTCTAGGCCCTTTGTACTCCTACATAACTTTTAAATTTCAATATCCAATTCTTCATTTATAGCAAGTATACACAGACCTGAATTTTTATATATATACCTTGTGTTTTCTAATCCTGCTAAATTCAAGTACAAGTTCTAGGGGCTCCTAGAGATTTCTTAGTATTTTCTCTGTGGATGATCATTTCATCCACATATAAAGATTTTGCTTCTACCTTGCCAATCCTACCCTAATTGTGTCATTTTATTGCCAGACTATTTTGGTTTAGGCCTATGTTTCAAAGTTTAATGGACAGATGAAGAGTAGGTATATCTGCCCTTGTTCTCCATCTTAGGGAGAAAGCATTGTATCTTTTCCATTCATATGAGGCATTTTTGATGGAAGTATGGAGCACATGTCTTTGATCTGTTGAGAGGGTTCTGTTCTACTTCTAGTCTCCTGATAGCTTTTACCATGAACAGCTGTAGAATTTAGTCCAATACTCTTTCTCCAACTAGTGACAGGATCATATGGCTTTTTCCTTTCCTCTGTTAAAATGATGACTTTTGGGGGTGGATCTTCCAATGCTGAACCAACACTGCCATCCCTATAACAAAACTACTTTCTACATCCTGCCAGATCTGACTTCTAGGAGTTTGTTTTGTTAAACAAATTTTTATCTATATTCATACTTTTTTCTTCTATTGTCTTTATCCAGTTTTAGTATTAGCACAATGTTGATTTGCTAAAATGAGGGGAGAAGTGTTCATTCTTTTTTCTGCTTTAAATGTTTGATATAATTCATCAGTTAAAATGAATATGAGCCTGTTGTCATATGGGTAGGTTTTCAAGCTAGGAATATACTTTCTTTAATAGGTGCTATTCAAATTTTACATTTCCTCCAGAGCCAGTTTCATTAATTTGTCTTCCAAGGTACTTCTTAGAAGTTATCAAATTTATTTCAAAAAGGATTTTTGTAATATGCTTTCTATATCCTTTTAAATTCTGTAAAATCTGTGGTAATGTCCTCTAAATTTTGATATTATAATTTAAAAATGTATAATTGATATTGAGTAATAGGAAGAAAAGGTCTAAAGGAGTAGGGCAAGTGGGAGGGGTAGGGGAAAGGAAAGAAGGGAAAAGAAAAAGATATGAGAAAAGGAAAAAAAATGGAAACAAATTCTTTGCAAATAGAGAAGGGTGGAGGGGGTGAAGGGAGGTCAGGGGAAGGGGAAAAAATAAGAACGAAGATACATCATGTAAAGGTACAAGATCCCAATGATGAATGTAACTGTATTTTATATCTAAAATGTATCAATAAACTTAATGGAAAAAAATAGTCCTAAAAAGTTTCTGTTGAGTAGGTAAGGGACTTGAAAATTAATCATGGATAAAAGATAGATTTTGCTGGGTATGATAGTGTACACCTGTAATCCCAGCACTCGGGAGGATGAGGCAGGAGGATCATTGCAAGTTTGAGGCTTGCCTGGACTACACAGTGAGTTCAAGTCTAGCCTAAACTACATAGCCAAACCCTGTCTCAAACAAACAAAAAAAATTATTTTGTTTTTTCAGAGACCTCGTTATATGACTACTTAATCTTAAAGGCAATAGACAATTATAAAAAGAAATGAGTATGTCATGATTGGCTTTTGAAGAAACACTATAGAAAGTAGGCTAAGATAGAATAACTAGGAGAATATGATTCTACAAAAGATGGTAACTTCCCTCATAAGCAAGCTGTAGAGCAGGAAGGCACTTGCACAATGTTAGGGAGAGGGACAAGAACACAACCGGCTGTTGGTTTTGCATGGAGGTACTCAAAATCCACCAGGATATGCAATTTTGTAATTACAGCAAGTTCCCAACTTACAAACTAATTCTGTCCTGGGAAAAGGTTTGTAAGTCATATTAGTTTGTAAGTCCAACAAAGTGAGTCTTACACACCTTTGACACAAATATACAATGTAAAACATAGAAAAAACAAACACACGCACATAAATACAGTAAGTCCCCAACTGTACTATACTACTATACACTATCTCACTGTACAGAAGCACACAGCAGTACAACTGTGACAATGTCCTGAGGACACGTGAGCTATTTCAAGGTTTATTTGTATCTACGAATGTTCATAATTGAGGTCTGTTTCTATCTGTGAAAGTTCCCAACTTGAATGTTTGTAAGTCAGGGACATACTGTACAGTTATTTTCAAAATTACAATTCTCTGAGTGAAATAACGAGCTCAGAGATGTTCCTCAACTTGCATCGTTGGTAATAACCAATGAAATATTTCTTTTGAACTGAGGTCTCCTGAGTCACCTGTCCTGTTCTCCTTCACCATCCTGTCTACTCAGTGTGACAAATGTACATGCAACATGCTGGGCGAAGTTAAGCCCTAAAGAGAGGAGGACTATTTTTATGGTAAAGGTCTGGAAAGACTTCACCAAGGAAAACTCATTTAAATGAGGCAATGAGAAATGAAGAGTTTTTAGGTGGCAGAAGAGGAGGCACAGAGCAGGCAAAGATAAAAATCCATAGAAGATTCTCCATAAAGGGAGCCCACTAGTGTAGAAGGGGAGGTTAGTGTAACACTCAAAGATGTTCAGGGCCATTTTGCCTGCAGTTGGACAGTCCAGGAAAGCAGGGCAGTAAAACAGACAGATTTGGTTTTCAAAAGAAATTAGAGTGGCAGGTTGGTGGTAAACTGGAGCGTGGAGAAAAGTGTGTGTGTGTGTGTGTGTGTGCGCACGCGTGTGCATGTGCGTGTGTGTTTTAATCAGGCAAGTAAGATAAGTGTCTGGAGGATAGAAGTGTTTGTGTGCATTAGAATCACTGATGTTGTGAAGTGGAAAAGAGGGAAAGAGAAAAGATTTTGTTTAAAGATTCTTCTAAAAACACTTCTAGGGTAAATGTCTTGGTAGATGGTGATTGCCTCGACCAAACCAGAGAGTACAAAAAAACCAGTCTGAGGCGGAAATGAAAGATGGGAGGTGGAAGATTCCTTTCAGTTTAGTGAAAGCATGTGCTATGAGTCCTGCGTGGTTTGTGATGCCCTTCTGTAACACCTGGGCTACATATGAAGCAGAAAGCTAAAACTGTGGCTCTAGACTTTGAAAGTCAGGTCGAGCTAGAGATCTAAATTTTGGCTCTATCTAAATCCAAGTTGATGACTGGAGATAGAGGTCACTGGTACAGCACTTGCCTAGCAAACACGAGGCACAGGATTTAATCCTCAGCAGCAAAGAAACAAACAAAAATTCTAAGTTGAATTAAAATTCCTAGTGTGAAGGGGCACAGGAGACTTTCTGAGGGGTGCTATTACGGTGTTTCCATTTGGAGAGTTCTGCATGCAAAGACTTATTCCCTGCCCAAAACACCTGCTTCTGCCTTTGGCCCACACCACCCAACCCAGGACCACATGGGTCAACATCCCCATTTGGAGCAGCTGAGGCAATAAATGTACTTGGAGAGTATAACATGACTCATCTCTGAAAAAGAAATCTTTCCTTATTGATTGATTTTAGGCTTATGGCCAATTTGGTCTCCTCATTTGGCACCATTCCTTCAGCATCAGTTCTCAATTGTCCTTTCAGTGCTCAGCTTAAAATCTACTTTATAAAGAAAAATCCATTTCTAATTTGACAGAAAGAGGTGAAATCCAATACTTATATTCAGCTACAGTATGGAACAATCCACTATGAGGATACATTCACCAAATTTAGGTATTTATATTAGAATCTCAGATCTATCATTTATGAAGTCTTTGTGACCTTGAAGAAAATGGGGATAATAAAACCTGTCTTACAGTGGTGAGGAGTACAAGTGAAAATCCTAAGGATGGCACTGAGTAGGTGCTCAGTAAATGGCAGACTTTCTCAAACCTAACTATGCTTTCTGAATGATTTGGTCTATATAAGTTTCTTGAAGGTAAGAGCAGTCTTTCTTGGGTTGTGTACTCTCACCTTCACTAACTCAGTGCCATATATCCTCAGGAGATGTTGAAGAATTATATTTAGGAAATGAGAAGGTCAAGGATAAAGTTGAAAAAGACTTATGCAATAAATATGTAGATGAGAAGAGACTGTTCTAGGGAGATGAACAAAAAAAGGAATTTGATTCAGAGGTGGTGGCAAAGGTCTTTCTTTACATTTCCTCTTTCCATTCATTTAAAAATTTTATCTTGCCAAAAAGAGGGGGCAGAAGGTCTCATCCTGATGATGTGGAGCTCCAAAAGAATCTGCCAATACGCATGGTATTGATTCATGCCAGCTGGGACAGGAGCCTGGCTTCTCAGTGTTTTACTATTATGGTTTCCTAGGCTGGGCAGTTGGATGCCTAAAAATGATAAAAACCATAATAATACTTCATAATTAAGTACAGCCCTTTGCCAGAACTTGGATTTAATTACAATGACTATGATGGAACTGGCAACATCCTGTTCCCTGTTGGGGTGCAATACCCAAGGGCCTGGAAATACAAAGTGAAGTGGCAATTGCAACTTTCTCCTGCAGGACCTATCCTGGTAGTTGACCCAGAGTTCCCTGAGCTTGAAGCTCATTATCTGAAACAAAGAGTACTTTTAAATTGCCCACATGTACTTGGCCCTGTAAAGTAAAGTAGTATTTATGAAGCCACAGATGGTGCAAAGGATCCTGGAATGACAGGCCTGGAAGCCAGGTACCAACACAGGCAATGTCACTCACAACCCTCTCCCCTGCCTCCAAGTATCACTGCCACTACAATCAGACTGATGAATGCACTGGCTTTCCCATGCTGATTTGGTCTGGACATGCTTTTATGGTAGCCTGATTTAAGTATCAAGGGACTCACCAATTCATTTAACACTCACTCATCTGTGAACACCTATTCTGCGCCAAGGCGGCACTGAAGGGCCACAGAGATGTGTAAGATATGATCCCTGACCTCAAATAGTTTATTATCTAGTTGAAGGATTTGTAGCTGCAATATAAAAGTATAAAAAGAAAGGAAAGTCCTAGCAGATGAAAGGGAATCAAAGAACTCCAGGTGAAAGGTTCAGAGCAATTTCTTTTGAAAAGGAGGCTCAAAAGATGGGGCAGGGAAACTGTGGTGAAGAGCTGGGCACCAACTTTGGAGATTCTGAGGGGTCTCCCTGTTTATTGTCTTCATTAACACTTATCACCCCTTACTTGTCTTGTTTTGTTAATTTATTCATAGACCATTTTGTCTCTCCTCCTTCAGCAACTTTGTCATTTTGTTCACCACTATATTCCAAGTATATCAAACAATACCCAGCAAACACTAAAGTATTTAGTAAATATTGGCCTAATGAATAAATGACAGAAGTGAGGTGGTGGCAGTGGACAGGAAAGGACATTTAATAAATATAATCACAATAAAGTGAGAAGGGATCAGGTGTTAGTTGTCTGTCACTGTAACAAATACTTGTGATAACCATCTTATCAAGAGAAAAGGTTTTAGTTTACAATTTTGGAGTTTCCAGTTCATGATATGGTGGACTTTTAGGTCTTTAGTGGGGGTAGGGGACATCATGTTGAGAGCTCAAGGTGGAGTAAACCTGCTCTTATCAGGCCAAAGAGAAAACGGTACAGAGACTAGGTCCCTTAATCCACTTTGAGGGCACACCCTCAATAACCTAAAATCTACCACTACGTCTCACCTTTTAAAGGTTCCACTACCTCTCAATATTGCCAAGCTGCACCCAAATTTTTAACACATGGGCCCCTGGGGAACATTCCAGATCCAAACTATAGCAGATAAGGAGATGTTGGATCAGTGAGGAAGTAGATGGACAATTATTACCAGTTTCACCCTTGGATAAGTGAGTAGACGGTAATATTTTCAAAAAAAGGAAATATAGAGAAGGAATAGATTATGCGGACTTTCGAGGGTAGGGGGATTTCACTTTGGACATACCATGTTGATAGGCAAGCCAGCTGTCCAAAAGGCATTTATATATGCAGATCTGGATCTCATTAAGTGTGCATTCAGCTGTTGGGACATCAGAATGGTTAGATCATCCAGTGTGCACCAGAGGATTATGTGTCTTCTGAGGAGAGGTCTGAGGATCTGATCCTGAGGCTCTTTCAAGGCGTCAACGGAGAGCAGACTAAGAAAAATTAACTGAAGAGAAAGACAATCTGAGGGTGTATGGTGTCAGCAAAAGTGGAGCAAGGGGGAGAAGAAAAATCTTCAAGAATGTAGGTCACAGAATTCACTCCAAGAGAACATGTAAGATAAAGACTACAAAGTGACCTTTGAACTCGGTCATATGGATGTCACTGATATCCTTAGAAGGAGCCCTTTCAACGGACTAGTAGGGAGAATAGATTGTAAAAGAATTTGTTAGTTTACGCGTTAGAATGTGATTAAGATATGGCCGATGAATTTGTGAGACAACCACGTTTCTAAAAGGCCAGATGGAAAGTCCCGCAGGTGTTACGATCCCTCAACCTCGCTTCTCTTCCTCTATCCTTTCAGCCATTTCTAGGGCGGGGGCCATTCCACGTAAAGTGCAGGCAACACGAAGGACACAGAACACCCTTCCCTCTGATTTGTGAGTCATCTTTGAGACAGCTGGAAGCGGGGGCGGCAAGACTTGAATTAAACGAAGTGCCCGGTTTCCGTGGATCTTGGAATTTAGTGACGGGGTAGCTCCATGCTGCAGGCAGCTAGGGAGACTCATTCACAGTTTCCTACCCAGCACTCACGGCTTCCATTCAGCATTTTCCTCGTTCTCCTCAGAGTTGAAAGAGGGGACAAAGCGTTCGGGAACCTACCTCAAGCGGACCTTCCAACCCTAAGCCCACTGCTAGCCCTCAGCCGCAGCCACGTGACCGTTCTCAGCCCCAGTGACTCGCCACCACCGCCCCCGCCCCTCGGGCTGCAGCTCGCTTTGCCCCGCCCCTCAAGCCCACGTGACCGACTCTCTGCCACCTGACTGGCTCCTCCCTTTCCCCAAGCCGGACCCGGCCACAGTCGCAGCTGCCCGACTCCAAAATGGCAGCCACGCACAGCGCGCACCCGAGTGGCCGGACCTCGCTGACTTCCAGGCCGGCCTCCTCTCGCTCCGTGCCTTCCCGTTTCGGCCTTCAGCTACACGCCTCTGGATTGGTCGCTGGGAATCCCGCCCCTCCAAAGTCCCGCCTGCTATTGGTCACGGTAGGCTGCCTTCAAAGAGGCGTACCCCTCCCCGCCTCCGCCCCCTCCCCAGGAGGTATTTTTCATTCCGGTGGGGGTAGGGGTGGGGGTGGGGATGGGAGGGAGGAGGGGAAAGGGTAAAGGGGGGGAGGCAGCGGAGGACCGGAGGTGGGGACCTGGCGGACTCATCCGGCGGAGCTGAGGTCCCCGGGCTCTGTCTGGAGGAAGGGAGGACAGGCTGGCTGGGCGGTCGGAGGGGACGGGACGCACCGGTGGACAGGCTCGCTTGCCCTCTCGGTGGCTGCGCCGTGGGGGCCCGTCCTGCCTGGCCGCAGGTGCCCTGGATGAGGCCGCCCGTGCGCCGCGGCCGGAGAGTACCCCCTCCGTCGCCGGCTCGGCCACCGGCGCCGTTAGCGGCCGCCTCTTCTTGCCCGGTGCCCGCGCCCGGCGCAGTCCGCCTCCGGCCGGCGCTCCCGCGCCCCGCGCAGGCAGCTCCGGCCTCGGGCCGGGATGGGCCGGCCGGGAAGAGGACGGGGACCCCCGGCCCCGAGCCCCTGCACACCGCGCCGCTCATAGTGGGAGCTGGTGCGTAGTAGGCTCCGCGGCGTTTCCGGAGAATTGCTTTTCTGGCCGGAGGAAGAGAATTGCTTTTCTGGTCAGAGGAAGGTAGGGCACCTAAGGGGAAGGGGTCGCCCCGGGCTAGTGGGAGGGCATTCGTGATCCGGGTGGGGGAGTGGTGACAGGGCGCGGGGTGCAAGCAAGGAGGCACCGGCCAAGTCACTTGGGGCCCAGAGGCTTGGATGTGAGGGTTCCTCAAGGTCGACGAGAAAAGGTCCAGTGGGAGATGAGGGAGGGCGACCGGGAGCGTGCCTGGCGATGACTGGGGTACCTCGGGGGATTTAACCTGAGGAGAGGATGTGGGAGCGGGCACAGGGAAGACCCTGCTGCAACTCCTTGTTCTCCTAAGATTCTTTGGTGCTGGGGTTTGGGCATCCGAGTAGCTGAAGCGGAGAGACTTTGTGTAGAGGGAGTTGCATTTAAAGGATGCTAAGGAACAGTACATCCCGGTTTGGTCCTGAACTTTGAAAGGCTTGAGGAATCAGAGTCGCGAAGAGGTTTTGAGATTTTCTTTTGGCATTCCAACCGAAAGGTGGTTCGCTGCTGGACATTGTCAGTGATCTTATATTTAAAATTGTATGTATATGTTTGATTGTATTCTGTCACTTACTAGTTGTGCTGGGAGTTTTTATAACTATACCTTGGAATTCTTGTAGGGCCCTCTCCATCTGTACTGGTGGTTTACTTCCCAACTTAACGTTTAGGATGGACTGTACAATTATAATTTACTTTTATTCTAGAAGATTAATAAATCTATGCTTTCTTTGATTTTTTTTTAAACAAGGTCATGCAAAATTGAACTATATGTCTTATGGTTTTAAAATATTTTAACTTTAAGCATCGAACCAGGAAGGAGATGTTAGTAGGTTAGTATCTCTAGAAAGTAATACTAAAAAATCAGCTTGAGTTTCTAGCGGTTGGAAATCTTATGTCACATGCATAATTTAATTTAAATCTTACATTTACATAACTCTTTTGAGAATGAGTTAGGAACAGAGACAAGACACACCAGGATTAGCTGCCGACAGTGGCTGTCCACAGAATCCACTTCGGTGGCAGTCCATGAAGGGTTTTCGTTTCCCTGAAGAGTATGCTAAGAATTGCACAGTTAGATCTTTAATCTTTTAAATATTTTCTTGATCTTGTATATGTTATTCCTTACATTTGCTGAGTACTGTACAGTTTATGAAATGAAAGCTTGTTTGATTAGGGAGTACTTAAAATTTTAAAAAATTCCTAGTTCATATTTTGCCCATTAATTCATTGACCAAAGAAAACGTTTCTGAGAAAAAGTGCTAATGTTTTCAGTTGGCCTTTTAGTCCTTGAGTAACTAATGGATAATTACATTTTTTCCTCCTTATTGTCCTTGAGTTTTACTATTTGTCCTTACAAAGAATGTACTGGAATACAAAACAGTAGCCTAAGATACTGGAAACCTAACACTTTTTAATATTGTAATGGCTTCCCCAGTCCTCACCTTGAGAATCATATATGACAAACCAGATGTGAGGAAGGCTTTCACTTCTCACCTTGTTTGGATTGTACTCTTTTCTCTTGTTGTAGAACTAAAGTAAAATAAAGCTTACTGGCTGTGAAGTAATGGTATTAAACAGAACAAGAATGGGAAGCTTGGAAAAAAGATACATGTGCATGAGTCACATTTCTTTCAGAGCCCGAAGATTCAGCCATGGAGATTATTATTTTGCAAATCAGGAAACCAAGGGCCAGAGTTCTGTAGTTGAAGGGACTAAATTGCTGTTTAGTACTGGAGCCAGGATTGGTGAGCAGATACAGAGTTTTTCCTTTTTATCACATTCACATTGCTTATTTCTAAAGTATGCATGCTAGTGCCTACTGTAAATGGTTTTTGGATTAGTTGTGATATTGTTCCCTTCCAAGAATGGAGAAGTTTGAGTACTCTTATACATGAAATGATATAAAACTGTATGAGCCTTTATATAAAAGTTGAAAACAGTATGCTGCATTATAAGTGGAAATGTTGATAGCTTTCTCATTGGAGAAAAAATGTCATGTAGATTAAGATATTAGATAAGTGTTAGGGTAGCATTTTATAATTTTTATACTAAAATTATTTGCTTTAAAGATTTTCATAACTCAAAGGGCTTACACTTTAAATAGTGAATTATATGAAAATTATTTTAAGTGTGGGCGTTTTGTTATGTTAAAATGGGTTTTAGTACCTTTTGAAGAGAGGAGTAGTAGACTTACATGGTAGTTATGAAAACATAATCTCTGTTCTAATTGTATTAGAGAAAAACAAGATTTGTATTTCAGCCACTTACCATGAATCTCAGGCAAGTGTTTTAACCACTGTGTATCTAGGCTTCTTCATCTGTAGTGTGGTTATTGAAAGCATCTGTCTCCTAGTATAGTGGTGAAGATTAACTGTGCCTAGCAAATAGTAAGAGCACAACAAATACTAGAAATTATTTCCTGTGGTTCATTAGATTTAAGTAGGCTCTTGATGCTCATTTGTTTCCTTACTGTTAAGACTGTCACTTTCAGGCTACAAAAGATGTTACCTGATAAACTGCATGGTGATGCGCACCTGTAATCCCAGCACTCTGGGAGGCTAAGGCAGGAGTAGGGAAAGTTTGAGACCTGCCTGGATAACTTAGCAAGACCCTATCTCAAAATAAAAAGTAGAACAGGGCTGGGATGAAGATCAATACAGAGCCCAGAGCTCAAACCCCAGTACTCCTATCCCCAAATTCCTTGACAAATTCATCCTCAAATAATTGTCTGCCTTTAGGGGCACTTAGCAAAAATGATGCTCTCATGTTTTGTTCTCTGTCCCCTGCTTACCTTGAACCTTAATTAGGTCTGTAGATCAAGTTAGACATAATATTTCCATTTTTTCTGAGTGTTGTGGGAAATTAAAATGTGCCATCCTAAAGTGTGCCTCTTTGGCATATTTCCAGATGGCTGTTCAGAGAGTGGTGGAAGACACGGGAATAGCTCTGAAAAGCTGTCCTTTTGTGGAGAAGAGTTCGGTCTGCTGATAAAAATCTGCATTAGTGAAATAAATAGCTATGCAAACATGCATTCTCTGAGGCCACTTTATTTGCGTTGTCTGGATCTAAGAAAGATCACAGATAACCCCTTTCTTTCTGTAGATTGCCACAGGATGTCATATATTTTTCTGAGGCTTTTACCTGAGAGAATTTATCTGCAATGAGTGCATTTCCTCCCCCACACCCTCCCCCTAACCCCCTCTGTCAGATTTCTAAGTCCCTATCTTTTCTGTAGCTCAGAGTGATATTTAATCTCCCCACACCCTCTTTCTGCAGTGCTGGACACGGATCCCAGGGCCTTGTGCATGCTACATGAGCGCTCTACTACTGTGCTACACCACCAGCCCTGTCCCTTTTTTGAATCTATTTTGCATGGTACCTGTGTGCGTCTACATAATAAATTTGTATGACTTTTTTTTTGCTAATCTATTGTCAGTTCATTTTATAGAGTGAAATATCAAACTTTGAGAAAGGGGGAATTTCCTTCCCCTTTGGATCCCACTGGGGGCTGTGTCGAAATTTTATTCTAGAATGAAAATGCTAGTTATTGATTTGCAGATATTCTAGTTAAAATTCATTGAGTTTTAGAGGCCTACTAGTTAAGCTTAGGTAAGGAAATCAGGAATTTATAAGGCCTGTTATTGACTGCAACTGATTTCTGCCAGTGGAACCATGAGAAAATCCTTGAATCTTGTTTTCTATCAAATGACTGTTTTAGTGACTATACATTAAATTGTTAGGTTTTAGTGGTTAAATTTGTGCAACTCCAATTTTATAGCAACGTTCTAATTTTCTGTAACCCAGATTCAACTAATATTATGACGATGTGGTTTTATTTTTTTAACTTTTTAGTTTTTGTGGTACTGAGGATGGAACCCATGGCTTTCTGTGTACTCAGCAAGTGCTACTGAGCTACATCCCCAATTCTTAATTTCTTATCTATCACTTAAAACCTTACCTTTTTTAGGCTCTTTTCTTTGAACAGTAATTATTTTTTAAAAATGTATTCCACTGTCTTTTAATTGCCTTTTTAGAGTTTCATTGAAGTGAGTCCATGTGGGATTAAAATAGAAACAAGTTATAGCTCCAAAACATTTATTATGTTAGTAGTAGAGTCTTATTATTATTTTAGATCTCAGACATGCATGTCATTGGTGGTTCTTCATGTATAAGTAAATGGGTCAACTCAGTCTAAGGTGATGATAACAGTATTACTGACAGCTGAGGTCTTTACACCTCCCCCCCCCCACCCCGCAACCCCCTCACTGGAGGCAAGGTGAAAAGGAAGGAGGCTTTATTCAAAGCTAGCTTTGAGGAGATGCCACAGATCACCACCATACCTGTGTCCAGGTATGCAAGGGCTTTTTATAAAAGTAAGAAACAGAGGGGAGAGGGAATACAAAGAGAGAATAGACAACTCTAGGCTTACTTCATCCTTCCCTTCCTTCCCCGTGGAAAGGAAACCCTGACTCTTGGAGCCAGCATCTTATATTTTATCCATTGCTCTGGACAGAGGAGAGGAGGGGGTGGTGGATCTCTCTATCTAGGCCAGAGGAAGTCTGGAGCCCTAGATTCTAAAGAAAAAATTCTAACCTTTAAAGCTCCATTTTGCCCTGCTGCTTACAATGAAACTAAGTTACATGGAGTCCTCAGAAGTTTCTGCGGTTGAACTGGGATTGTAGCTAGAGGTAGAGTGCTTGCCTCAAGTGCGAGGCAGTGGGTTCAATCCCTGGGACCACCACCAGAAAAAGTTTCTAGGGCCATATTCTTATTTTACTTATATAGAGTGTTGATGTTTGGAAAGTGACCAGCTCTCCTATTTTTTATCAGTCATTGGATTCATGATAGGCTTTTAGGAAATTTTGTAGAACCAAGACATGCAGACACTTTCTTCAGGTCTATTCCGTAGTCTACTTATTTAATAATGATTTTAGAAGACATCAAAAATACCATGTCATATTAAAATATAACCAACGGTGACTCATTTTTTCATTAGATTTGATTAGAGCAAAAGTAATTTTGAAAGAGTAGTTAGGGTCGATAGTTGACTCATGTTAATATTGGACAAATTTGTAAGTACTGTAGTTTAAGTGAAAATTAGTTGCCTGCCTTAAAGTGTAGGTGAAAAATTCTAATGAATGATTTGAGAGAGGCTATGACACTATTATGAGATACAGTATAGTGAGAATATATTTCCACTGGTTTTAATATGTTGCCACCCCAAAATATAATACTTCTTTAGCATATTTCAAGATGGCTGTTCAGATAAACTGCAGCTACTGGAATAGTTCTGAAGAGTTGTTCTTTTGTCAAATAAATTTACACCTACAAAGAAGATTGACATTAGTAAACAATGAATGCAAGTTTATCTGCCTAAAGAGGGGGCTAGGAAAGATCACATCACAGGAAGAGAGATTAAAGGTCTACACTTCCCCAGCCAGGGATTGCCCCAGAAAGCTCCTGTTACCTGAGAGACCTTATCTGCCTAACACCTGTTAATAGCTGTGCGGTCCTCCCTCCCTCTCAGGGCTTGTTACTGCGTCCACTCAGAAGCCCCAATCCTTTTTCTGTAGTTAGGATACTACATAAACTTCAATCATCTAGCCCTTCTCCAGTTGCATTTTGTCCTGTGCATATGCATGTACAGTCTTCAGTTATGGATTCAAGCAACCTCAGATTGAATCTACTGTCCTTGGAAAAAAATTTCATCACTACTGATCATGTACAGACCATTTTTCTTGTCATTGTTCCCCCGGACAATACATACAACAACTATTTACATACTGTTTATATAGTATATGGGAGGATGTCATGAATTAATATGCAAATACTAAAAGACCTGAGCATGTACAAATTTTCATGTCTTGGTGAGGTTGGGTGTCCTGGAACCAACCCTCTTCTGATAGCAAGGGTCTAAGGTATATTCTAAACCTAAAGGATTAATTCACTAAACGTTAAATATGATCTGTTAGAGGAAGTCCACGTACCTTCTTAAGGGTTAAAATACGCATGACACCAAAGGGGAGCCAGTTTATCTAATTATTTACTCTTTGACTTTGGCTGTTTACCTGAGTCAGCAGTCTAAGCCTATTACCCTTCAGGTAATCAGACTAGGACTAGTTATATTTAATATTTTTATAAGTGATTTAAAAGACATTCTGTCAGTGAAAGTTGCCGGCTTTGTAGCTGACTTCATGTGCTGTTCCAGGTAATTAAAAGCCAAGTCAACAAGAGAAAAACTACAGGAACATCCTTTGATGAGTTTTCATGTGGCACAGAATGAGATAATGCATTTAGGAGAAGATATTCCAAGTTGTATTTATAGTACCTGAGTTGTGACCCAGGAAGGGATCCAGGAGTTTGAGAGATGCCTTCCTTGAAGGTATTTGTTGTAGTTGCTGCTGAACAGAAATTCTAAGAGTTTGCTGAGGATTGTTGGGCACAATTCTGAAAATAAAACTTGTGTTTTATGTAAGGTTAATTATAAAAAGGGTGACCATTTTTTAACTGTTATGTTCCAGCTAAGTGATTTATAGCCATTTTAAAATTTAATTCTCGTTAACAGCTATGAAATGTAGGGGACATCCAGTTTTGTAGAAGAGGAAATTTGATTCAGGTATGGTAAGCAACTTTCCCAAGTCAGCCAGTATGTGGTGGATTTGGGACTAAGGCTCTAGTCTTTTGATTGTTAATCCTGGACATTTCCCAGGATATTAGGCAGCTCTTAAAACTTGTAATAGTTTAGAGCATATGAAGTACAGTACCTTTAAATCCTTGCTGTGTTCTGCTTTAGATGTCATTACAAGGATGATATCTAAATACTTTGAGGAGATTTAGAGGCATACTTTAAGTTCTTTATAAAAGAAACTTATTGATGTTTAGTTTTATCCTTTGAGATTGGTAAGTCAGTTGTGGTTGCTCATAAAACATTTCACCTCTTGTCTTAATGCTGGATCATTAATGTTCATTAATAAAGATGACATTAATTAACAAGGAAAATAGTGTTTAGTAGAAAAGATCACAATAGTAGCAGTCCAAAGACCTAGATTTTTCTAGTGGAATAAAATAGCAAAGTAAAAAACATTAGGATAGTATTGAAACAGACATCACGTTTTGTTCTTAGAGTGGAGGAATACTTGAGATATGTCTTGAGAGATGAGCAAGTGAAGAAGAGTTGTGGGGTTTTGAGGCAGAGGAAATAGCAGCATATTAGATGAATCATTTAACCTTTTTGAACTTCATTTTCTCCAACATGGATATAAAATATAGTTACCAAGTACATATATAATATTTGCTGATTTTAGAATGCAGAAAATGAGTTTTTAAGGACTGCAGGTGAGTAAGGATATATGAAAATGGTTGCTAAATTTTAAATGCCATGTGAATGAGAGTGATAGAGAAATACGAATGTGAGGCCGGGGATTTAGCTCAGTGGTTTTGCCGCCTGCTGCACAAGTGCAAGGACCTGAGTTCTATCTCCGGTACGAAAAAAAAAAAAAAGAAAGAAAAAGAAATGCCAATATCCTTGTAAAGGGTGGACAGTGAAGATGCTATGAAAACAGGTGGCTGTGAGACAACCCACAATGTGGGAAAAAATCTTCACCTGCCCTTCCTCAGGCAAAGGTCTACTATCTCAAATCTATAAAGAACTTAAAAAGATCAGACCTCTCAAATTTAAAGACCCAGTCCAAAAATGGGCATCTGAAATGAACAGACATTTCTCAGACAAAGAAGTAGAAATAGCAAATAAACATATGAAAAAATGTTCATTCGAGAGATGGTCATTTGAGAGATGGAAATGAAAACAACGCTGAGATTCCGCCTCACCCCAGAAAGAATGGCTGCTATCATGAAATCAACCAATAACAAATGCTAGCGGGGCTGTGGGGAAAGAGGAACCCTGCTCCACTGCTGGTGGGAGTGTAGACTGGTGCAACCACTGTGGAAATCAGTATGGAGATACCTCAAGGAACTAGGACTGGAAGTCCCATTTGACCCCGCTATTCCACTGCTGGGGATCTTCCCCAAAGAATTAAAAGAATCATACCACAGTGATATATGTGCACCCATGTTCATAGCAGCACAGTTTGTAATAGCTAAAACTTGGAAACAGCCCAAATGCCCATCAACTGGAGACTGGATAAAGAAAATGTGGTTTTTTTATTAAATGGAGTACTACTCAGCCATAAAAAATGAGAAATTAGAGACATTTATAGCTAAGTGGATGCACATTGAGGGAATACTCTTAAGTGAAATAAATAGGACACACATGTATAAATACCAAATAGTTTCTCTGGTGTGAGAAACAAAGTGTAAATAAGGACTAAAAAGTATAACATCTAATGTGAAATAGGAAGAAAAGGGGCAAAGGGGAAGGAAGTGGGAGGGCTAGGGGAAAGGATAGAAGGGAATGGGATTAATATGAGAAAATGGAAAAATAGGAACAAAATCTTTGTAAATAGGGAGGAGTGGAGGGGTTGAAGGGAGGGCTGGGCAAGGGTGAAAAATAAGAACCAAGAGAGACTATGTAAAGGTGCAAATTTCCAATGATGAATGTCATTATATTGTATACCTAAAATGTACCAATGGTTACAATGAATAATCGATAATGTAAAATAGGAAGAAAAGGTCCAAAGGGGCAGGGGTATTGGGAGGGGCAGGGGAAAGGAAAGAAGGGAAAGGAAAAATGATGAGAAATGGAAAAAATGGAAATAAAGTCTTTGTAAATAGGGAAGGGTGGAGGGCGTGAAGGGAGGGCTAGGAATGGGGAAGAAATAAGAAAACAGGTGGCTGAAAGAGAAAAGAAAGTTGAAGGGGAAAGACAAGTGGGGAAGGGAGATATTAAAGATGAAAGATGAAAAGAGAAATGTGAAGAAAATTGAATTATAGTTCACTTTGTGCCTGTCATAGGTAATTCTGTAACCTAAGAATTTTAACATTAACTTATAGTAAGGAACTCAGCAGGTAGTTGAAGCATTTCACTCATTTTTCCATTTAGTCTACACTGACTGTGTTATAAAGGCCATGAAAATAGGCTAATTGAGAGATGGCTGTATTGTTGGATTGTTTCTTCACTCATTACTTCTTTACAGGTTTAGCTAATGGCTTTAAATAGTGTAAGGGTGCTTTTAAAAATAAAATAAGCTGGACTGAGTTACTATTTGTTCTGGATTATTAAAAATGAAAGGGCCTAGTGTGTATAAGGAAAAGGGTGAAGTCTAATCTTTCTGAAGGAGTGCAAAAGAAAATTAGAAAATCAGCCTGGAATCAAGGTAGAAAGGGAACAAGTTGTAGAGTGTTTTATATACCATACTAGGAGTTGGAGTTGTATTTAGTTTTATGTATGGGGAAATGACATATACAGTTTTATGTTTTAGAATATTGACCATAGCAGTAATAAAGAGAAGAGTATGGAGAAAAAGAAATTGGAGACATTAACTCACCATACAATTACTGGGCACAAAATACATATGACAAGGTGAGTGAATGAGGCCATTTTCTCTGGCCTCTAGCCGGTAGTTCACAGTCAGGGATGCCATTTAAAACTCTGCCCTAGATCAGGAAGGAGATTGTATGACTCTCTGAATTAAGGAATTTGTAGTGCAGATGGAAACAAGACCTCTAGTTTCGGAGAAATTTACAAGTTTAAGTCTCCAGACTTGATTAGTATTGGAGGTGATAGAAGTTGAAAATGAGACTAAGGCAGTAGCAGTAGGATAAGAAGTACAAGTTTAGGAGAGGGTGAGTACTGAATTCAATTCACATTCAGATGAGTAATTATGCCTTTTATGTAAATGACGACATGACCACATGGAGGTTGAGATCAGGAGACAATTAGGGATTTTAGATATGATTTAGAAGGCATATAGTTCACACTTGGAAATCATGAAATTGGATGAATAATGACAACTTCTGAATGATAATGCATTCAGAAGAAAAGGTAACTGGCACTGCTGACACTTAGTTCAACAGTGTATTTTAAAATACTTACCTCTTAGCTATTGCCACCAAAATTCTACCACCTGGGCTTGCAAAGAATATAAGGAGGTATGAAAATCAGACTTTTCATGTGTAAAAATACTTGCTACCAAAGAGGTAGAAATATTTTAGGATCTTTGTAAGGGCGTGTCAGTTGGGGTTTTGCTTCCTGCCTTTGCTGCCTGCCTTGCCTTCCAGTAATAATACAGGAACTCCTTTGCGGAATAATCTTTATTTCTACCTGTAATTTCTTGCCGGAATCCCTGTTTGCTTCCTTGGGCTGATGAGGTCGTCTGAACAGAGACTAAAGCTTGAAGGCTTCTTTCTAACAGAGTATCCCTAAGCCACCAGCTTTTTTTGCCTCTTTCCCTCCTACTCATTTAGCTCCTTAGAGCTTAAGTCTCTGGCAGCTCAAAGAGGGAAAAATAAAAATAGCTTAAGCGGAAGAACCTTGAAGAGGGTTGCAAGGATCTCTCTAAGCTATGGGATGGAGTTGGTGAGTCATTAAGATATGTCCAGTTTCGGTAAAATAAGTACATCCATTAGGAGCAAGATCTTCAAGTGCTGAGGGGAATGCAGAAAGAATGTAAAGTTAGGTGGTTGAGTACTTAATGGAAAAGATGAGTTTTTGGTTCAGCTTTAAAGGGGGAAAGACAAGGCTGTGCAGTGAAAAGTAGGAATATAAGAGGTAGGGAAAACAGTATCAAGAGATTAGAGCATTAAGGAAAAAAGCAAAGGAACTGGTGAAAAGGATTCTGTATCCAGAAATGAATAGTTTGAGTTGGTGTGTTAATAAGAGTAGATGATTGAAGGCCGTTAGTCAGCTTTCCATCACTGTAATGAACCACTTGAGATAAGCAGCTTACAAAGAGAAGAGGTTTCTTTTGGCACAAGGTTTTGGAGGTTTCGGTCCATGTTGGGTTGACCCATTGCATGGGCTTGTGGTGAGGCAGAGTAAAACCACTCATCTCATGACCAGAAAACTAGAAAGAGGAAAAGACCAAGGTCTCTTGGCTCCCCTTCAGGGCACTGTCAATGACATAAGGACCTCCTCCAAGTCCCCACTGCTGAAAACTTGCACTGTCTCCAGTAGTGCCACCTTGGGGACCAAGCACTTAACACATGGGCCTTTGGGGGACATTTAAAACCCAAACTGTAGCAATTTAAATTGAGATAGTAAGAAATTAGAGAAGTTAGATTAAGGACTAAAATTTGCCTTTGGAAAAAATCCTTAAAGCATGTAGGTATAAAACTGAACCTGAACAGAGATGGTATCATAACTTAAATACCATCTTAGCACTTCAGTGACAACTTTATGTATAGTTCATGATATGTACAGCACTAATTACTTAATTTATATGATTAAATCTCTTGTATCTTTTTCTTTCTTACATACTTTTATAATAGTGCTTCTCAAACTGTCCTGAGCATGAGAATTGTATGGATCTCTTGTTTAAAATACTGTGTAGAGTTCCAGACCCCACCCCCATCCCAGAATTTTGGTTCAGTGAGTTAGGAATAGAGTCCAGGTGATTCTTATGCATATGATACACAAGGTTGAAAAGTATTGTTCTTGAGGGTGGATAGAGAGTAAGAAGATAGAATTTTCATTTTTGGTTATTGTTTTCCTTTTGTATAGGAAGCAAAGGTATAGTTTACATATAGTGAGATACATAGCTGTTAAGTGTACAGTTTCATACTTTTGACAATTGATGTCCATGTAATTCATGATTTCCATCACCCCAGAAAGACCTCTTATGCCCCTTCTCCTTCCATCCTGTTGTTTCCTCCTTTCCACACCTGCAACCACTGCTCTAATTTCTTTCACTGTAAAATTAACTTTGTTCTAGATTTTCAAATAAATAGGGATATGTAGTATGGACTCTTTTGTACCTGGCTTGTTTTGATTAATGTTTTTAAGTTTTATCCATCATGTTATATGTATCCATTGTATGGGTAATTATTGTGGAAAAGTTTTTTTTTTTCAATTTTCAACTATTAGAAAATAAAACTAGTAGCATTCTTGTGCAAGTCTTTTTGTGACATATGCTTTATTTTCTCTTGGCTGAATACCTACAAGTGGAATTGTGGGATTAAGAGATAGGTGTATAAAACAATTTCTGAGATGAGTTTACTATTTTATACTCCCATCAGCAATCTTATCAAACTTCAGTTTGTTCATCTCTTTTATCAGTGTTCAGTTTATTCATCATATTGGAGTATCTTCTTGTGGTTTGAATTTGCATTTTCCTGGTGACTATTGATATTGAGCACTTTATAATGTGCTTATATGCCATTTACATATCGTTTTTTATGAAATATTTGTTCAGGACAGCCATTTGCCAGTTTTAATGGATATTTATCATTTTACTGTATTTTAGGTTATAAGTACAGACTTATATACCATAACACACACATATATAATACAAGTTCTGTCATATAGAATGTATATATTAAAGATGTTTTTCCCAGTTCCAAGCTTGTCTGTTCCTTGTCTTGACAGAAGCTTTTAGTGAGCAAAAGTTCTGAGTGTGATGGAGTCTTATTTTATCGGTACTTTCTTTTATATTAGTGTTTTCTGGGTCCTGTGTGAGAACCCCATAGTTGTGAAAATACTGTGTTTCTTTCCAGATATTTTATGGTGGTAGCTTTGTTTTTAGGTTTATGAGCTATTTTGGATTAATTTTTGGGAAGTATTGGTTGAGGTTAAATATTTTTCCCCTGTAGGTAGGCAGTTTTTCCAGAATAATATGTTCAGAAGACTTTCTCTTCCCCATTAATTGGTACCTTGGTCAAAGATCAGTTGACTGATTAAGTGTAGGTGTATTTCTAGAGTCTCTTCTGTTTTAATCCAGTTTTCTGTGTTTATGCCAACGTCAGTCACACTGTGTTGATTCCCATAACTTTATTGAGTCTCAGTGCTGAGGATTGAACCCAGGGCCTCACACAACGCTGGCCAAGTGCTTTGCCTCCGAGCTACAGCCCAGCTCTTCTTTACACTTTTCTGGATACTACTTATTTACATATGAATTTTAGAATCAGCCTATCAACATCTATAAAAAAATGCTTGCTGAAATTTTGATTAGAGTTGCATTGAACCTATGAGTTTGAGATAATTGACATCTTTGCAATAGTTTTTCAGTCCATGAAAATGGAATATCTGTCATTTTGATCCTCAGTTTCTTGAGCAGTGTTAGGTACTTTTCTTTATGTATATTATTTTCATCAAATTTGTGAAGTTGTTATCTTTAAGTTTTCTGCTTCTCAGCTCTTTTCAGACTCCAATCCCAGATTCATATAGCCATTTAATATTAATTCACAGGTTACTAAGGCTCTGTTTATTTTTCTTTCAGTTCTTTTTCTTTTTTTGAAAAATTAATGTTGCCCTGTACTTGTATATTCAAGTTATCCAGTTTTTTTCTAACTTCTCCTTTGTCTAATTTGCTGTCGTGCCTGTCCAATTAATTTTTTAATATTAGATAATTTTTTTCGGTTCTAGGATTTCTGTGTGGTTCCTTTTTCATATATATATATATATATATATATATATATAGTTTTCACTATTGAATTTTTTGTTATTGTTCATTATGTTCATTTTTTAAACTCTTCAAACACTTTTTCTAATAGTTAAGATCTTTGTATTCAAATTCTCTTTATAGCTGCTATTTCTGAGTCCTGATTATAGATTATCATTTCTTGCTTTTTTGTGTCTAGTAATTTTTTTAAATGAATTTTTTGATGTTGATGTCTTTTTTATTTCTCTAAGGCCAGATATCTCTTCCTGATTGTTGTGTTTTTCCTGGTGGGTAGTTTATTTATGGGTCAACTTGATCTTTCAAGTTTTGTTTTCAGAGTTTTGGGGGGTTTTTTGGGGGGGGGATATTGTGGATATAGAATAGCTAGAATAATTTTTATTTTAGTGCTAGTTTGAGCCCACTGTTGAGGCATGCCCTTTCTTGTATGTCCCTTGATTGCCCCTATATGTTCATGATGGTTTATTTATCCCAGGTGATGGAGTCTGATCCTGGCTGTGTCTGAACTCTGAGTTGTTGGAGAGCTACTCAGTTTGTTATTTTCTTGGGCATTTTTCTCTGTCTAACCTTGTGGAGTTACACACCACACATACACAACTTGGTATTTAGCTAGAAACTCAAGAAGTCCCTTTTTGTAAATTTTTGGAGCAGTTTCTCTGTTGAACTTCTTCCTTTGTGGTACTCTGCCCAGCAAATTCCAGCTGCCTCAAGTCCACCGGCTCAGAGCTCTGGCACCTTAACTCAATGAGACTATTGACTGATTCCTTCTCCCTGTATTTTGGTTGTAGGTGAAAAGCTGGGACAGACATAAGACTCATGTCACATTTTTTTCTTTCAAGGATCATGTTTCCATATGCCTGTTATCTAAAAACTATTTTATTAGTTGTCTACTTGTTTATAGTAGGAGGACAATTCTGTACCTTACTACTGCCTTGTAACCAAGAGTCTGTCACTTTTGACAGATATTTATACTGAGTATAGAACTTTAACAGCTTTTTTTTTTCTTCTAACACTTTAAAGTCATTTTATTTTTTCCAGCTCAGATTGTTTCTGAAAAGAAGTCAGTGGTTATTCTTACCATTATTCATATGATGTAATTTATACTTCTCGTTTCCCTCTCTGACTGCCTTAAAATTTTCTCTTTTTATGTTTGGTTTTTGGCAGTCTTATTAATTCTAGGACTGGCTTAGGCCTGATACAGAGGCTTGCCTTTACTGGGCAAGCCTATTGAATATATGAGGTGTTCAATGAGATCTCTCTACTCTAGGTGCTAGGAGCTTCTAGTCTTCTGCAAACTCAGTGATTTAGCTCACTCTAGTTATTCTTTCCCCAGATGCTATTCTTTGCATGGCTATGTGCAGTATTGCTTTGTATATATATCCGCAGCATTGTGTCCGGAGTCAGGAGATCTCGCTTCTGAAAGTTTTTCTCTTCACGGCAACCTTCTACTAGTGTTTCAAATCCTCAAATTTCAGTGGCCTTAGCACTGTATCGTCAGACATCAAGCTCTTATTTGCTTGACTCATTGAGCTTTTTGCGCTTTTTTTTTTTTTTTTTTGCGGGGAGAGGGGAGTTCTCCTCCCTTGTAGCATAAGCATAACACCAGGGCATCTGTAATTCTGTTTCTCTTCTCTTAGGAATCAAGGTCCTGCACTGCCTGTTTTCCAGCATCTAAAAATAGTATTTCATATGTTACACAGGTGCTGCTTGACTTTCGATGAGTTTATATCACAGTCATATGTCAAAAATATTGTCAGAAATTCATTTAATGCACTTAATTTGCTGAACAGCATAGCTTTGCAACACAGTACACTGTGGAGTGTCGGTTGTTCACTTTTGTGATCATGTGGCTGATGGGGAGCTGAGGCTCAGTGTCCTTGTCCAGCATCAAGGGAGTACTGTATTTCATATTGTTAGCCAAGGAAAAGATCAAAACTCAAAGTGTAGATTCTAATGAAGTTAACCCTTAACACTTAACACCACTGTAAACTCAAAAAATTGTTAGTTGACCCATTACAAACTGCAGATCACCTAAACTGCCCAGTTTTATGGTTTGTAATAGGAACTTTAGCCCAGTATCAATTACCCCATCATATCTGGAAATAAAAATAAAGTTTGTTTTAATGTTTCTTTTTAAAAAGAACTATATAATTTTTAGTATTTCTACCTTTTTATAGTATGGCTTTATTTTTTTAAAATAGTTCCAGTTTATCTTTCTATTTTCAAGTAATATAGAGTTATAGAGGAGAAATTTTTAAAATTAATTTTATTGGTACATTTTAGGTATACAATATAATGACATTCATCATTGGAAATTTGCATCTTTACATAATCTCTCTTATTCTTACTTTTTCCCCATTCCCCTGCCCTCCCTTCAACCGCTCCATCCCTCCCTATTTACAAAGACTGTTTCCTTTTTTTCATTTTCTCATATTACTTCCATTCCCTTCTTTCCTTTCCCCTACCCCTCACACTTCCCCTTCCCCTTTGCCCCTTTTCTTCCTATTTCACATTAGCTATTGTACCTTTTAGTCCTTATTTACACTTTCAGTTTCTCACACCAGAGAAACTATTCGGTATTTACCCATGTGTCCTATTTATTTCACTTGAGAGTATTGCCTCATTGTGCATCCATTTAGCTATAAATGTCTCTAATTTCTCTTTTTTATGGCCGAGTAGTACTCCATTTTATTAAAAACCCTATATTTTCCTTATCCAGTCTCCAATTGATGGGCAGTTGGGCTACTTCCAAGTTTTAGCTGTTACAAATTGTGCTGCTATGAACATGGATGCATATATATCACTGTGGTATGATTCTTTTAATTCTTTGGGGAAGATTGCCAGTAGGGGAATAGCTGGGTCAAATAGGACTTCCAGTCCTAGTTCTTTGAGGTATCTCCATACTGATTCCCACAGTGGTTGCACCAGTCTACACTCCCACCAGCAGTGGAGCAGGGTTCCTCTTACCCCACATCCCCGCCAGCATTTGTTATTGGTTGATTTCATGATAGCAGCCATTCTTTCTGGAGTGAGGTGGAATCTCAGTGTTGTTTTCATTTGCATCTCTCGAATGACCAATGATGTTGAACATTTTTTCATATGTTTATTTGCTATTTCTACTTCTTTTTTTTTTTTTTGGTACCAGGGATCAAACTCAGGTCCTTGCACTTATGAGGCAGGCGGCGGAACCACTGAGCTAAATCCTCGGCTCTATTTCTACTTTGTCTGAGAAATGTCTGTTCATTTCAGATGCCCATGCTTGGATTGGGTCTTTAAATTTGGGAGGTCTGATCTTTTTAAGTTCTTTATAGATTCTTGATAGTAGACCTTTGTCTGAGGAAGAGCAGGTGAAGATTTTTTCCCACATTGTGGGTTGTCTCTTCACACTGTTGGTGGTTTCTCTTGCTGTGCAGAAGCTTTTTAATAAGAAGAGATCCCGTTTGTTGATTGTTTGTGCTAGTTCTTGGGCAACTGAGGTTTTGTTCGTAAGATCTTTTGCTATGCCAATATCTTCAAGAGTTCTACCTAACCTCTGTTCCAGGTGGTTCAGCATTTTTGTTTTAATGTTTAGATCTTTAATCCATTTTGATTTTAGTTTAGTGCATAGTGGGAAATATAGGTCTAGTTTTAATCTTTGACAAGTTGAAACCCAGTTTTTCCAGCACCATTTATTAAAGAGGCTATCTTTCCTCCAGTGAAGGTGTTTGGCTCCTTTGTCGAAGAGGAGAAAATTTTTAAAGAAGGAAAAATAACACAAAATTCCAGAACTCAGTTCACAATAGTTATCTGAATGTCATTTCAAAGATCTTTTATGGGAACTATATACATAAAAAGATAATTTTTGTTTTTAAAAAGTGCAATACATTTTTTTTTTGGAGCCAGAAACTTTGTTTTGTTTTTCTTCTTTCGGTACCAGGGATCAAACTCAGGACCTTTCACTTTCGAGGCAGGCGCAGTGCCACTGAACTAAATCCTCAGCCCTCATTTTTTTTTTAATTATTAAAAGTATCTAAGTTTAATTAACAGAGGTAAATTTGTTAAACAAAAGTGTCTTAATTACTTTCTCATTGCTGGCACAAAGTACCTGCACTCAAAGGAGGAAAGATTTATTTTAGCTCACAGTTTGTAGAGGTTTCAGTCAATAGTCAGCAGGCTCTAAGGCTGGACAGTGTAGCAGAGGAGAAATAGTCCATGCCAGGGCAGGCAAGAAGGCAGTGAAGCAAGCTTCCCTTTCCCTTTTACACCATCCAGGTTATAAGTCTTTGGGTGGTGCCATCCACGCTCAGGATGGTCCTTCCCATTATCTACATTCAGAACTCTCATAAATCAATCAGCAGACTAATTATCACACACCCTTAATCCATATTCACACACCCTTCATCCCAGTATTACACACCCTAGATCCAGCTGGCTCTTAAAAGCCCCACCTATGAGAGCATGTGGCTTCGAGGGGACATTTGGGTATAAGCCATAACAAAAAGCAACAAGGCAAAAATTGCTCAAACACAGGTAAATATTTGAGAGCTATTACTTCCTAAAAGATTTTCCTCATAGCTTAAACAAGATTACAGAAAAAGCCTGAAAGATTATACAGAATCATTAACTTCATGCTCCAATAGGTCTGTCATATACAAGAGTCAACTGTTGACATATATTGGTACAACTTTTTAAGTGGCAGTTTGGCAGTATTCAGAATCTTTAAAAAGTTCATACTCTTTGCCCAAAAATTCCATTTTCAAGAATTTATTCCAAGAAAATAAGAGATGTACACAAATGTATATATGTGTTATTTATCCATTACAATAGTATTTATAATGTTAAAAATTAGAAACCTTGTAAATGATCAAATTATGCCTTGCTTGGGTCACCAAATGCCATAAAACATTACTAGTTATGTTCCTTAAAATTTTTGTTTACTGATTATAATAAAAATAGTTGGCAGGATATTTAAAACCATGAGCTGTAGGGTATTTAAAGATAAAAGAAAATGCAAAAAGGATGTTACTTCTCTGTTTCTTAAAAAGGAAACACATTTTAAAAATGAGATATGAAATATGCTGATTTTGAATAGTGAGATTATGGATAATTGTTAATTATCTCAACTATTTAATATCTTTCACATTGTAAGTACAATAAGTGTGTACTGTGCTCATAATCATTCAAAGAACAGCTTTAATTTTTAAAATGCAGATAAAATTAATGATTGACAAGAGGGAAGAAGGTTTAAGTGAATTTCAGTTTTTCTCATCTTGATGCCTTTTTCCCATTTTTTAAAGATACTTTAGCTTGAGCATTTTTTTATAGATTTAATGAGACTTTTGGTTTTAATACATGTAATATATATTGTAAACTCACCAAACTAAGCCAATTTCCCATACTTCATAGTATAAATTTGAGTTTCTATCAAGTACTTCTTTATGCACTTGAAAAGATTTAATACTGTTGTCTTGTCTTTCTTCCATTCCCCTCAACCCTGAACTGTTTTTAAGAAGCTTTGGCCTTGCTTTTTGAGCCACTGTTACTGCTCACCTCCTTGCATGTATGGATGTCTTTACGTTAAAAAAAAAAAAGAATGGAAGTCATGTTTCAATTATCTAAATAATATAATTGCTGTCTCAGTCCTTCTCATCTTAAGCATATATACTATTGCCTCTAAGGAAGTCATTGGAGTGATTCACCTTTGCATATTTTGCTATATATAGAACATGTTTGCAATCCAGAGAAGAAAGTCCATATTCAAGAGATAAAAGAATGTTGCAGTTAATGAGCAAAAAAATAGGCTCCAGGGAGGCATCATTCATGCACCGTTCACTCAGTGACTTTAATGGAAATATTGAGAGAGTCTGTTCCTCAGCAGTTGTAGATCCAGAAATCCATTTTGGTTGGGGAAATTGATTTCATTCTAAGTAAACTTAGGAGATATAATATAGGAAACAGTTAATTTTAAAATTTATATTGAAGTTAAACAATATCAAGCCACAATAGTCTGGTGGCTTACATCTTTATTGTAAGGCCATATCTACCAAAAAGATGATCAGAGGTTGCCAGACAGTGATTTGTGTTTATTACTTTATTCAGAAGAACCCTGTTACTGCAGACAAGTTATTTAATCTCATGAGCCTCAGTTTTCTGATCATTAAAATAGGGTAATAAGTTACTTCATAGGATGATTGTGAAAACTAAGGGATGCATAATGTAAAGTGGCTCATACAACGCTTAGCAATCACTGCCATTCAGTAATTAAGATTGTTTTCTTCTACTTCTAGATTTGAGGACTTAAAGGTGCATTTGATCTTTTTTTGCTCCTTTCAGATGTTGTTAGGAACTCTAATGTCTTGGTATTATAGAGGTACTATGGTAACCTTACTTGATTTACAAGAATACTGTTGTTTGGAGTAAAAGTTTAACTCAGTCTAATGAAGAACATGATGAGTTTGTATAGATTATGTTTTACTGTGAGATCTAGCCATTTTAATTCTAAGGTAGGGAATTTTTCTTATAAGGAATTCAGTAGTGTTTACTTTTCCAATAAAACAAAAGAGTAACACCCAGATAACAAATTTAATAGGCTGTTTGTACTTGCAGCTGACAAGTTTGTAAGGTTTGTGTTCTGTGGTTAGTATATCTAAATCATTATATTTGTGGACTATGATGTTATAAGAGATCTGGTCCAATTCCTGGGTTTTGGATGAGCTTACTGAGACACAGAGAGCCAGAGTGAAACTGAGCCAGACAGCCCATGGGGGTCCCTGGGACTGTGAGGTGCCAGTGCAGCTGGGCGCAGGACAGGAGGCCCTGGATACTCTGGAGGAAGCAAGGAGAGCAGCCAGCTTTTGCTTTTGGGTGTCAACATCTTTTTTTTTTCCCACATGGTTGAGAGAAGATAGTATTGAATTTAAGAAGTTAGGTGGCTGTCTCAAGGTGTAATCTTCGAGTGAGTGAGTGAAATCATAGAGTGAGTCCCTGCTAGAAGGAGTCCCTACCTGCCCCTCCTTTCTTGCTTAGAGGTGAATGAACAAATATCCTTTTTGTGTCAGGTGTCATGTCTACTGACTAGGTACTGTAGAGCAGTTCAGACTTACCAAACAGTTTTTAATGGCAGAACTGGGAAAAGTCTCTGGACTCCAGCATATCACAGTGCCTCCCTACATAAGATGAACTTTCTATTCAGTGGGAGTAGACATATGTGAGAGATTTATTACAGACTGTTTTGAATGTATTTAGATGTTATGTCTTAAGTGTACTACATAGGACTTTTATTATTTATGGTCTGGAATCTCATTATCCCACAGGTTTGTGTTTTCTCCTTGGCTAAGTCCCTAAGGATCAGTATCATTTTGATCTCTCTTTGATATGATGGTTAGGGCTTGGAATATTTTAAGCAATCAGTAATTAACTTGTTAGTGAGTAAATATTTATCATCATTTAATCATTCTAAATTTTACATTTTAACATAATAAAGAACATAAATGTCATGTTTGTTTCGTCTCATTATGTTTTTCACATGGTGATATTAAATATTTCTGTTTATATTAGATATTTATAACCTCAGAGATTCATTGAGATAGTCAGTTACTGTAATAAACTGATTAGTTGTCAGTTATTATAATAAAATACCTGAGATAATCAGTGTAAAAAGAAGAAACGTTTGGTATTGCTCACAGTTTTGGAGGTTTCGTTGCATTCCATACAGTTGAATAGAAATGGTGGAAGTAAATATCATTGCCTTGTTTGTAAAATAGTCTTTTAGCATTATATATGATGTTAGCTGTAGGAATGTCCTTTTTTCTACTTGATTTGGACTTACATTGCTTTACTTATTTTCTAGCTTCTTAAGGTGGGCACTAAAATTAAAGATTTAAGAATTTGCTTTTTTGTCAGTATAATCATTTAATACTATAAATTTTCCTCTGAGCATTGCTTAACTGGATCATACAAGTGTTGATGTATTTTTATTTCTAATTGCCCATACACTTTCTCTTCGACCTTGAACTATTTATAAGTACATTGTTTAATTTTCAAATTTGGGGAGGTTTTCCTATTGCTAATTTCTTGTTTGAATTCATCATGGTCAGAGAACATATTCTGTGTTTTTTCATTTCTTTTAAATTTGTTGCAGTTATTTATGATCTAGGATATGATCTATCTTGGTGAACATTCTGTGTACGGGAAAGGAAAGAATGCTTTGTTTTTGTCGGGTGGAGTGTTCTGGTCAGATCTAGTTGGTTGATGGTAATGGTAAATTCTGTATTCTCAGTGATTTTTTTTGTGCTACCTTTTTGTTACATATTTACTGAGAAAGGATGTTGAAATCTCCAACTTTAATTGTAGATTGTTTCTTGTAGTACTGTCAGTTTTTACTTCTTGTATTAGGAGTTCTGTTGTTAGGTGCATATACATTGAGGGTCATGTCTTCTTGATGAGTTGACTCCTTTATTATGTTACGGTCCTTTTTTAAAGCCTGGTCAGTTTCTTTGCTTTGAAATTTACTTTGGTACTGATACAGCCACTCCAGCTTTATTTTGATTAGTATATTCATGACATCTTTTTCCATCCTTTTACTTCCACTTTTTTCATACTTGAATTCATAATTGAAGGTGGCATATAATGGAGTTGTACTTTTTAAAAATCTAATCTTTTCCTTTGGTGTTTTAGGTTATTTACATTTAATGTAATTACTCATATGCCTAAATTTAGCTCTACCATTTTGTTATTTGCTTTCTATTTGTTCATTTTGTGTATTACTTCCTTCCCCCTTTTTGTTTCCTACCCTCTTTTAGGTTATTTCAAGGCTTTAATCTATATTTCATTTTAATTTTACTCATTGTGGGTTTTAAAAATGTCTCCATCTCATTACTCCCTGTGTGTGTGTGTGTGTGTGTGTGTGTGTGTGTGTGTGTGTGGTTGCTCCATGGGTTACAATGTACATATTTAGATTCTTCTACTTACAAGCATTTTTTGACTCATGTGGAATATAGAAATCTTAACATCTTAAATGTTCCTTTACCCCTATCCTTTTGCTGTAGTATCTTATATATTTCATACATACATGGAAAACTGTATTGACAATTTGCTTTCAACTGCTAGATGTACAAATTCTAGAGTGAAGTAATGCATTACATTTACCTAGATGATTACCATTTTGTTGTTCTTGGTATTATTTCCCTTCTGTCCTTTAGTAATTCCTTTATCACAGATTTGTTGACAGTAAATTCTCTTATTCTTACCTTCCCTGGAGAATATATTTATTTGTAGCTCATTCCTAAAGGCTATTTTCATTTGATATAGAAAATTTGAATTGTTAATTTTTGACTTTGAGCCCTTTAAAAATGTGCCATTTCCTTCTTGACTCAATGGGTTTTGGTGAGGAATTCCCAGTTAATTCAAACTGCTGCTACTTTATAAGTACTGCATCACTTTTTTTTCCTTGCTGCTTTCAAATTTTTTTTGTCTTTAGTTTTCATGAGTTTGACAATATGTCTGGGCATTCATTTCTTTGGTTTTATTCTATTTGATTTTTCTGAGTTTCTAGAATCTGATATGCTTGTGTCTTTTAGTGAATTTCAGCCGTTGTTCACATTCTTTCACTCTTTTCAAGATGACAAAGACACAGGGCCGAGGATTTAGCTCACTGGTCCTGCCGCCTGCCTCACAAGCACAAGGTCCTGAGTTCGATCCTCAGTACAAAAAAAAAGGATGCCAAAGATACAAATATTAGACCTTTTGATATGGCTGTGTTCATTTTTTTCTGCTTTTCAGACTAGATAATTTTCATCAGTCTGTCTTCAAGTTCACTAACTTTCTTCTGTCACCTCCATTTTGTTTATTAAGCCCATCTAGCGATTACTTTCAGTTACTCTGTTTTTCAGCTCTAAAATTTGTATTTGGTTCTACAGTAGATCCTCCCTTATCCTCCATGACTTTGGTCTCCACGGTTTCAGTTACCCACAGTTACCCTGAAAAAATATAAATGGGAAACTTGATAAATACACAATTTATAAGTTTTAAATTGTATGTCATTCTTAGTAGTGTGATGAAATCTTGGGCTGCGTACACTATTCACTCATTAGTCACTTAGTAATTGTCTCATATTAGATTATTGCAGTATGTGTGCATGGAATTTGGTACTATCTGCAGGTTCAGGCATTCACTGGGTGTCTCAGAATATAGCCCTTACAGATAAGAGGGGACTACTTACTGTATTTCATACCTTCTGGCTCTTGCTGAGAACTTCTCTATTTCAAAAGTGTTCTCCCTTCTTGGAGCATTATTATTGTAATAGCTGCTTTAAAGTCTTTGTTAGATAATGCATCATTGTGTCCTCTCAGTATTGCTGCTTTTTGGTTTCCTGCATGTTGAGATTTTCTGCTTCTTCAAATGCTGTATTTTCATGGATTGCATTCTAGATATTTTCATTATTATGAGACTCTGGGTCTTGATTAAATTTTAAGAGGAATGTTCATATTTGTTTTAGCAGTCAGTCAGCTTTGTTGGGTTTAGTCTGCAAGTTGCAACCAGCTTTCTTTTTTTTTTTTGATACCAGGGATAGAACTCAGGACCTTGTGCTTTCAAGGCAGGTAGCAACACCACTGAGCTAAATCCTTGGCCCTATAACCAGCTTTCTGTGGGTTATGATTTCAGTGTCAGTTTAGTTTTCAAAGCCTACAGTGCTTTGTTCTTTGAGTATGTCTTATGTCCACTGCCCACTGGACAATTTGAGATAAGTGACTCTCTCTCACTTCAGTTTTTAGTTTTTAGTATTACTATTTAGCTTAAGAATTGTGCTGTTCCAGGCTTGGTGGTGCCACACCTGTAATCCCAGCACTTGGGAGGCTGAGGCAGGAGGATTGCTGCAAGTTTGAGGCCAGCCTGGCCTGCACAGTGAGTTCAAGGCCAGCCTGAACTATGTAGTAAGACCTTGTCTCAAAACAAACACAGACCCCCAAAAAAGCAACAAACAAACATAGAAAACAAGAATTGTGCTGTGTTCAGCTCTGAGGTGAGTCCAGGAGTTCATAATCAACTTTACAGGGTCACTTTGCTGAGTTCTTTCCTCTGAGCAATTTCCTGTATACTGTGCATCCTGGGGACCCCCAGTTTTAGTCCTCCAGCCAGGTAGCTGGGTTTTTGTGTACTCTGCTCACTTCTGGTAATTGTGTCCATATTCAGGGCCAAGTGGTGAGAATGCAGAAAGGGAAAGGAAAAAGCAAGAGAGGGAGGTTGAATCACCCTGTTGAAACTACAGCTTCTGGAATTGTAGAAGCTGGTTTGGGCACCCATGGGCACCTAGCTTTTACTGCCAGGGTAACAGTCAGGGGATTGCTTTTCCTGCTCATTAAGCATGAACTAGAAGACTACCTTTGGAGCTTTGCCTTGATGCTTGCTTCCTGTCTTCATTTACTTTTTTTCCCTTTTCTGTTCCACCACCTCTCTATATAGGTGGTGCCTGTCACACCTCGTATCCTGATGTGCCCCCAAAGCCTCATGCTGTCATAGATGGGGCTTTTCACGGGTGGCAGGATCTAAAGTGTGATCAAGGGTGTGTGGCTACTAAATTAGTCCACTGTTTATTTTGGCATAGTTCTGGGAGTAGATAATGGTAAAACCCTCCCAGGGTATGAGTGCTACCCGCCCTAAGGGTCTGTAGCCTGGATGGAATATAATGGACAGAAAGAGGGCTGGTATGGTTGCTTTTTGCTTCTTGCTGCTTGCTGCTTTTTCTGCCTTCTGCCTGCCATGAACTGTTTCTCCTCTGTGATGCCCTTCTGCTATGTTACCCTACTTTGGAGCCAGTGGATTATGGACTGAAACCACTCCAAACTGTGAGGTACAATAAACTTTTCCTCTCTTAACTCTGTGTATGGGGTATTTTGTCTCAGCAACAAGAAAAGTAACTAAGATAGTGGGACACAAAAGGGAAAAATGTAAATCTGTCCTTGTTCTTTGGTACTTTGAGTTCTGGAGCAGTATGTACTGGTAAGTATGGTATTCATTTACAATATTCAACCAATACACGTAGATGTCATTTGAATACTTACCATACTTTATATATATTATTTAAGTCTCTAATGACTCTCACCCTTTTAGACATAGAAAATTGAGGGGTCAAACTGTTAAGCTATGTCCAGAGTACATAAATGTTAGGTGACTAGCACATATTTGAACACAGATATTTCTGATCCCAAAGTTTTGCCACAGTGTGGTCTCGGGACTACTAGTATTACCAAAATCACCTGGGAACATTTTAGAAATGCATAATCTCTGGCCACGCGTTAGATCCACTAAATCAGGAATTCTGGGAGTGGGGCCCAGTAATTTGTTTTGATAAGCTCTTTGTTATCCTGATGTGTACCAAATTTGAGAACCATTTCTCTCTGCTGTATGACTTATTAATAAGCACTAGGTATGGCTTAGTTTCTGAGCTAAACTTTGTAAGAAGCTAAAGTAAGTTTAGTTATCCTAATTTTTACTTAAGTCACTGACATATAATGAAATTCACACTTTTCTGTCGTACTCAAGTAACAGTACTAAAAATATATAAATACTATGAATTAAAACTTTTGAATGTAAAGGAATTAAAAATAGATACGGTTTCTGGCCAATAAATCTGTTAGCCTCTTTAACTACTATATTATATAATGCCCTGTATTTTAAATTGCAGAATATTGATATTGTTGACTCTAGATTTCAAGGTACCTTTGAGATTAAGATTGAGTTGAATAAAGTGGTTCATGTTTGGAAGATGGTTCCTAGTTTGTCTAATTTTTTTTCCCACCAAACTTAGACTCTTGTCTCAAAATAAAATATCAAAAGAGGGCTAGGGTTGTAGCTCAGTGTGAAAGCCTAGGGTCACTCTCTACTACCCCACTCCTACTCCAAATAAAAAACCTCTTATATAGTTAAAACTTAGAAGGAACAAAAAAAGAAATTCTGTTAATAAGATGCAATGATTAGTCAGGGACCAAATTCACAGTGGGCCAGTATGCCATTTGACATAATTTACACCTTATCACCCAAAAGGTAGAGACCCTGAAGAGTTCTGAACAGGGAATTGTGTTTTCTTATACTGATTTATTTGATATTCCCTGGTGACAGTGTAGAAGATAGTTTGAAGCAGACTCAACTAGGGTCTGGGAATCTAGTGAAGTCAGGAGGAACAAGTGTGTATTTTCCAAAATTTGACCTTGAGAATATTGTTAGAGCTATGACTACTGGCAACTTTGCCTTTTTGTATTTCTGGTAATGATTATTACTGTAATCGTTTCTTGATTTTAAGGCAGGGCCCTGGTAACTGAGCAGATGAATTTATAACCAGCTTTACAATAGCTAGTTTTGGTGTTAGCTTTATTCTTACAATTTTTTAAGAATGGTATGGTAAATCATTGAAGTAATTTTAATATCTTAATGTGCATCCATTGAGAAATTTTTACTTAGGTCAGATATCTCTTTGCACAATGGTTTCCTGTTTTTACCTAAATTATATTGTATAAGAAAGAGTAAACATTGTAAGAGATAAAGAAATGCCAGGTGGAAATTCAGGAGTTGAAAAAATACACATTCTTTCAAGCAAAAGATATATTTATATACAAGTGGTTTGAGTAACAAGTCTAAATTAAGAAACCCATATATCCTATCCTTTAAAAATTGTTTTCTTGGAGTGTTCCTTAGCAATTGTTTTGATGTCTGTTATAGAGAAGGGTACTCATAAAACTCTTAATCTGGTTGAAGATACCAAAGGTGCACTAAAACCAATTGAAAACTGAAATATCAAGTTAAGTGTACCACCATGCATAATTTCCAGTTAATAATTTCCAGTGTTCTACACTGTATTTAGGATATGATCAGAAATATTTGTTAAAAGGGCAAAATGCAGCACTTAATTTGGGGAAAGTTAGAGACAAAAATAATGGAAACATTGCAGGTTTTTTTTTTAAAAACATGAATTTTCTGATCTTTGAAATTTTGAAGAGTATAATTTAATGGATTATGAATTCACAGAGACAGTGTCTCACTGTGTAGTTCAGGCTGTTCTTAAATTCCCTAAGTAGCCCAGGCTGGCCCTGAACTCAGGGTGATCCTCCTGCCTCAGTCTCTCAAGTGCTAGAATCACAGGCATGTGCCGCCACATCTTACACTTCTGTGAGGTGATAGTTGCTGATGTTTTTTATTTGCTTAATAGGACATTGGGTGATTTGGGGTTTTTTAATTACAAAATTAAAAACTTACAAAACTAGAATATTGTCATTGTAGAACAATAAAAATACTGCTTCGCTAAAAATTAAAGCTCCTAATAACCTTTAATAGTGCTGATTTTTTTCTTCCTCCTTTAGATAGGGATCAGATCAAATATTGTACCAAATTCCTACTACATTGTAGATAAGATACTGTTAGCTATTGCCAACCTGTGACAGCCATTTGTTAAACGAGGAGTGTCAGTATTGACCATATTCTTCTCCTTTAACTGTCCCAGAAGATGCAGTCTTTTCTTCATATGAAGTATTATTTCTTCTAGGCCTCAGTATTTACTAAAATAATAATGTCCTTTCTGTCATGAAATAAGTTTTTTTTCCATACGGCTGTGGTTGTTTTCTGACTAAGCTGTTTGATTCTTATAGAATATGTAGAGAATCATCTGGGTTTGCAGTGTAAGGCTAAATGACAACTGTACTCCATGAAGTCATTAGAGAAGTCATTCCCAGCTCATGGCTTCAGAACCTCTCAGATTTGACCCTTGTTCTCATGGTCCAAAATTGAGGTATATTGGCCAAGAATGGTGGCACTTGGTAGGCAGAAGCAGGAAGATCACCATGAGTTTAAGGCTAGCTTCAGCTACATAGTGAATTTAAGGCCAACCTGAACTGCATGAGACCCTGTCTCAAAAAAAAAAAAAAAGAAAAAAAAATTGAGGTGTCCTTATTTTAAGCGGCAAATACAGGAGGGAACAAAATAGAAACAAAGGTCATATGTTGCTGTCTATCAAGAAAGCTTTCCTGAAGCTCCCACACTACATATATGCTTCATCTCATTGGCCAGAATTTAGTCCAAACTCCCAAGAAAGGTTAAAAAACGCAGTCTTATTCTGGGTAGCTTTGTACCAGCTAATTATATTATTATGGAATAAAGGGAAGAAGTGGAGGTATAGGGTACGACTAGCAGTTTGCCACACTCTCCCAACTATGGGAGTTGTTTTGTGCTTTGCCTTCTCTCAGACCTCTAGTTAATTCATACTTAGATTGTATTGTAATTTGTTTGCCTCTCTACTGGATTGTGGACTTCTCAGAGACTGTGTTTTTTGTCTTTTTCTCTTCAGCGCCTTATATAAAGTTTAACACATGGTCCTTGCTCCTAACAGTAAGTGAATGAATAAAGACATTTGGGGAAAGAACAGCAAAAATACCAGAGATACAAGCAGATAGCAGTATTTAAATACCTGTGTGAACAATGGTAATTGCTTATGTAGACATTGATACCTACTTCCTAAGTTTTTATTTTCTCCATTTTATGAGTTAGACACTGCCTGTAATAAAGGCCATGACTTACTTTTGCTTTTAAATAATGTCTCAAAATCTCTTAACTGCAACATAGAACACAAATGAAGTTGTTCAAAGGGTCATATAGCTCTTCTGTTACACATTTTTTATTATTGAGATAAAATATGTATAACAAAATTTACCATTTCTAAGTGTATAGTTTAAATACTTTCATGTCGTTGTACAGCTATCCCTGCCTATCATCCTGTACCCATTAAACACTGATTTCTCTTTTTCCTTCCTTTCCCCTGGAACTACCTATGTCAGTTTCCTACTGCTATGTTAAAATACCTGATAAAATCAATTTAAAAGAGGAAGAGGTTCTGAGGCAGAAAAAGATGTGGAGGAAAGCTACTTATTAGATAGCACCCAGGAAACAGAGAAAGGGAAAGAAACCTAGAGGAAGGGACCAGGGACTAGGAATAAACCCCAAGGTCATGTCTCTGTGATCTAGCCCCCACCTCCTTATATCACCTTCTATCACCTGCCAGTAATGCTATCTAATTGTGATCTCATCAGCTGATTAATCCTATTAGCTGACAACCAAGCCTTCAACACAGTGAACCTTTTGGGGGCATAGTTTAGATAACAACCATGATACTGATATAGAGGAAATAAATGTAACTGCCAAGCTGCTAGATGTTAGATACACTGAATTTATGTTCCCCAAAGTCAAAGAATGAATTCTAAGGAACAACAGAGGTTAAGATTAGGAAAATTTACTGGGGAATAGGAATAGCTCCTGAGAGACAGGAGGAGTGCCGAATGGGTTGCCAGTGAGCCCACTTCTCTGAGGAAGTTTTATAGAGCAAAGTCATGAGGGGTGAGTACAACATGGGTCAAATTATAATCAACCAATACAATTACAAGTATAGCCACTTGGCTAATACTGATCCAGTAGTAGCAAGGGCATATGGATGACATCAGTAACCTTGGTCGATAATCTATAGTCCTAGTCTTGTCTTTAGTCTTAGTAGTCTTAGTCTTGGTGGGAGAAGATGGCCCACCTTTAATGAGATGATGGTTTATTTATATGGGAAATCTCAAAAGAGTGGTACCAATAATCTCAAGCTTCCTTAAGGAAGTATGTAAACTTTTAATCTTCAGATGTGCCTCCGGCCAGTTTTTGATATGTTCTCATCTTCTGCACTGACTCCTTCAAGGGCCTAGCCCTGTCTGACTGTAATAACTTAGCTGTCTATAATATTCCTCCCTCTGAAGAGCTAACCTAGCTCTGATTAGGGGGGAAGGGGTGTAGTTTCTATCTAGCTGCTTCAAGCTGAGAAAGGTCAGGGTAGGATCCTTCTCCAGAGAGCTAATCTAATGGCCCTTGGCAGGAAGTTATGTTGCAGTTTAGCAGTTATGAACTCCCTTTACAAGATCGATCTAGTGAATCCTGGTAAAAAGGATCATTAGTTCCATCTGTGTGATCACTTGAGTTTAGCAGCCTCTCTAGGCAAGAATAAACAAATTTCCCAAGAAATTAAAGCATGTATAATCAAAGCATGCCCACTAGAATGGAAAGGCAGGTTGGGGAAAGAGCCACATCCAGAAACTGCTCTGAAGGCACTGGAATAGCAATTGTAACCCGTTGGGTTAGACTTCTCTACTGATGAAGGTTATCTGTAAGTCTGATATTTCTTGTCTTGTGACCCTCTAGTCTTAGCTGTAAGAAGACAGAGAGTTTGGTGGTTTTGAAGGACAGTTTTAGCTAAGGAATTTAAAGACTCTTACTGAGCTTTTGTAGATTCCACCATAGCTTTTTAGCCACAATGAACCATAACAGTGGTCAGCTACAGTGGCCAGCTACTAGTGTAGCTGGAAACTGCCAGAAGGGGTTAGTGATTGGAGCCCCTTTTTATATCTAGCTTTTATTACTATGGTATTGTTTTCATAATCTCTTGGTTATACTTTTCTGCTGGGTGTTTTAAGACCAAGTTAAAGTGAGACCTGTGTTAATCAAAGTTAACCTCTTGCTGTTTGTCAAAGTCAGTTAAGCCTCCTCAGGCAGTACTTTGGGAACCAGGTACAGAGCCTCTCAGCTCCTCTGTCAGTGTCAGCTGCCAGGATGGGTCACAATCTTGCTTGACCATGTTGCTTTCTGTCAAAGCATGGAAGACTTTTCCCTCTTTCGTGATGTTCTTTTTTTCACATACTATACATTCATTGATTTCTGCCTTCTGGGATCCAGCAATCTCCTCACTCAAGAGGTTGGGTGATTCACCAAAGTTGTAGGATCCTCTAGAAAAGGTTTCCTCATGTCCTGGGTCCTTGTTGACCTTGAAGAGCCAGGGCCAAAATATCAACTGTCTTCTTAGTCTGATTACCTTTCTAGTTCTGGTCTCCAAACTTCACCCAGAAAAGAAGATCAGTTATATCAGTATTGCAAAGGGAACAGTGAGCTAAATTATTATACTCTTCATCGGAATATCAAGAACTCTGAAATGTAAAGTATTGCCAGAGGACTTTTTCTTAACAATCATGCTTATTTTAGTAGTTGAATCCCTGCAGAATGTTAACAAACAACAATTATATAGTTTTACAGAGAAAATTTGAGATTAAGAGCCACACACAGTATTTCAGCGTGCTAACCATGATATTATCTTTGAAACATATTTTATCTGCAGTTTTTTTTTCTTTTGGTACCGGTGATCAAACTCGGGTCCTTGCACTTGCGCAGCAGGCAGCGAAACCACTGAGCTAAATCCCCAGCCCTGAAACATGTTTAAATGTCTATTTTAGTATAGAATAGCCTTTTTAGTCACCTCCATCCAGTACACAAAGTAGTTCTCACCTAATTTGTTATCCTTCAGTAGGATTGAAGAAACGTGACATTGTCTGGACTGCTCAGTGCCTGAGCATCTCTTAAGTGTAGTGACACATATATAACATACACATCACATAAGCTGTTTTTTTAAAACTATTATTTGACTGGTGGTCTCATGCTGGTTTGATGTGTACCTCTTATCACAAGTAGCTGGAGCACAAGAGAAAGGCAGACATCTGAGTCTAAAAGCAAAATGTTAAGCAGCCTTAGTTTTGCATCTTTGAAAACCTATACACCTGGAAGGCCTGAATACTTTAGTATACTGTGAAATCAGCAATAATGGGTGTCATAGCTTTACAGAAACCTTTATCTCTTAATTTTGTACCAAGAAAATCTGTAAGAAAACCTTAATTTTATTCACAGAGAACTTAACCCTTTGATGATAATCAAATAAACATATTGCAATAACATTTGGCAATGTTCATTGGCACGTGTCTCCCATAAGGCTATGGAAGTTATTGGGGATCCCATTAGTGAATAAAGACTGGAATAAAGTGTTTCCAGGCAGCTGCTCCTTTATTCACTAAGGGGAGGCTTCTGGTGGTTTCCTTAAGCTTAAGAGGCCCCCATTTATTTAACAAATTTTTCAGATGACTTAAGAGAACAAGATCATAATGATTATGATCATAACATTATTCTTGACCAGTGAAAGACTCCCAAGTTATTTTACACAGACAACAATATGCATTCCATTTGTAAAACCATTCTTGACATTATTTTGATCAGTTGGCAACCTGGGTGCAAGCATGTCCTTAACTCTAATGACACTTATCTATAAGCCAACTCAAGTTTCAGACATAAATATTTAAAAATCCAAAAAGGGAATAAGAAAAAATATTGAGCTCAAACAAAACAGCTATGGATGTTGCAGTCAGTTGCAAATTGAACAGACACATCTGTGCACTCAGATGTATTTGGCCAAGTTGAACTACAGTAACCCTTTCCCATTTTTTAAATTTGTGACTGTAAGTAGACTAGTCAGAACTTTTTATAGGTCAGTTAACAGAGATCTCTTGTAATAAGAATTAGAAGGAATAAAAACCTTTTATACCTGTGAAAGCAAAGAGGTTTTTTTTGTTGTTTTTGTTTTTTTGGTACCGGGGATCGAACATGGGTCCTTGCGCTTGCAGGGCAGGCGGTGGAACCACTGAGCTAAATCCCTGGCTAAAGCAAAGAGTTTTTAAGATGAGCCTGAGGCTGATGGTTGTATCTGATTGGGACACCCAGAATGCAGACTTCTCATTATTGCTTTGAAAGCCACAGTTGTTTGATAACCATAGCAGATAACCAAAACTGCTGTTTTGATAGCCACATGTTACTATTCCCTGTAAAGGGACAGACTGTTAAAGGCAATTTTAACTTTTGGGGGGGATGCACAGGCTAGGTTTGGGTGTAGAAAAATATTAAATGGCTCTTTTTTAATATGTGGAGGGTCAGACATTATCTAGTGCTTAAGAATATAGTCTAAAGGAGTGAAAGATTTTGACGTTGAGTCTCCCATCTGAAATACAAGAGAAAGAATTGGCATCTGTTTAATTTTTATTTGATTTCTATATCCTCAAACGTCCCCTGAGGTGACCTGCTCCAGAGCAGATGGCTGCTGTCTGGAGAGTGACCAGAAGATAGATTGAGTCAGACTGTCTATTCTTACCAACTCATGCCCCTACCTTCCCTGGAAGCTCACACTCCTAATTCCAGCATGTGTTTCCAAAAGCACAAGCTACAGTTGAGTCCAGATGTAACACTCATGTTTAAAGAAGGAAGCATTACTAGCAAAATTAAACCAGTAATCGAAGACCTGAACCACCTTTTTCCAGTTCTTTGAGAGAGAGTGAGGATGAGAAAGATCAAAGGGCAAATTGGGAGTGGTTGGAGCACCTCCCAGCCTGAAAAAGAGATCACTTCTAGAGATAAATAGAGACAGGTAATGGAAAAATCCTGCCCTCGGCCCTAGGGTAAGGAAGTCTCCAAGACATTTATGCTGTCTACCTAATTACCTAGGCAGTCTTCCCCAGCAGCAAGACAAAGCTAAGCTTTACTCAAAATCCACCCTAAAATTTCTATGTCTCTATATCTGCCATACACTTAGGAAGCTTACAGATTACAATTTACTCCTATCAGCCAGCACAACTTACTTGTTAATAAAGGCACATTTATCAGGGTTTTTTAAACATGTACATGAAAGAAGAGAAAGACTGACTAACCCCCCCCCCTTTTTTTTCTACTTCTAGTTAGCATATGTAAGGCACAAGTATAAATTGCTCCTGTGATAGCTGTTCTCCTCTGCTAAAGGCAAACAGTTTTTGTAAGCTGTCTCAGCTTGACCTCCTGGAGGAAGGTCTACTTTTGTTTAGAAAAGGTGGTCTTGTGAGCCAGGAAGTTCCAAAACTAATTCCCAGGGAGTTGGAATGAAAAGAAAAAACCTGAGGGGTTCTCTCTTAACTTACATCTTTGTCCTAGCCAAACTTTCTCACAGATTCTAGAAGATTATTGTTTTCACCTATTTCTGGCCCTGTACATGTATCAAGACATATCTGAAGAGAGGGTCTATCTTACCAGCAAAGAGAGGGAGAGGGAGAGGGAGAGGGAGGGAGGGAGAGAGAGAGAGAGATCCAAACCTGTAGCTCAACTCTTAATGGAGGTTTAAAAGAGGGCTGTAACAGTGTTGTCTCAGGTCACTCTGGGATAGAAGATACCAAGAGATAACTGAGTTTTACTTCTCACTGAGGAGTGCACGTGGGGATGATAGATAAGTGGAGATTTTTCTGCTGGTTACCCAGTCAGGCTGTCAGGACCCAGCTTCCACTGAGGAACCTTTGGGTTTCTGCCAGAGTGTCACCATGGCCATGACCCCTCAGTTGTCCTCTCAGGTTTCACTGGTTCCACACAACCAGAGATTTTTTTCTGGTAAGGAATCCAGCTGCCTGTCTAGCCAGCATTCCCACTGGCTTCAGTTGAGGATTAACCAGAAGGTGCTGGGGAAACTTGTCCTCTGCTTTAACAGTGGCAGCTGCTCTAAGAGTGTTTAACTAGCTTGCAGAGTAACCACAGTTTGTTAGAGTTTTATAAGGGACAGATAAAAGCGTGAGCTGTCTAAAAACCCAAATAAAGTCATTACATAGCATTTTACAAGTTTACAGTAACAGTTTCAAAGTGTGCAACTTATTAGTGAAAATACTTCCCTCCCCATCACACATAAATGATGAGAATCAGACCTAAGAGGGGACAAAGTGAGCCAAGAGGTTGGGGAGTCTCCCTTAAACTAAATGTGTTTCTTAGTGGTTGGATATGAGGGAAAGGTTGTGATAGTTCAGGATTCCTCCCTCACTAACATACCTCTAAAAAGGAAAGTACAAGGTGACAGGAAAAGATCAGAAATGAGATCAGAAAAAGGAAGTCTTTTCTTCTCATGCTCACAGTGAGTTATTGAGGCAGCTTGCCCATGAGTCATCACCCTCAGCCTGGAAAGGTGACAGTAGGGTATCTTAAGAGCTAATAGTGCTTCCTCACCAGTGGAAATTCAGACCAGAAAGGAAACTGAGGCAGAATAGACTTGAGATTTCCTCTGGATTGTAGAGGGGCAATTGGGCCAGACTGTCCCAATGAAACCTGTCTTTAAGAATGGCTGCCAACCTACTGTCTTTTACTGGCAGTTGGGGCCCTGTGATTTATCAGTAGGTATGTATATAAACTAGATTTCACAAAAAGACCCATTTTACGACATTTCATAAATTCACATTTAGATAGTATCAAAGCCCAGTAAGGGATGCCCTAACATAACAGCCACAATAGTCAAACAAGTCAAACAGGACAACCAACAAAACACCAATAAATTCAGATTACTAGTTGCTGAATTTAAGTCCACATACAGAACAGAAATACAAGACCTTACCTGCAAAAGAAAAATTTCCCATCAAAGAAACATCATAAGCTTCCTGTGTTCTCAACTTAAATTTACCATCGTTTTTAAAAAGTGCATAAGAAAGACAAATGACCATTTCTGATTACCAAAACAAAGTCACGATCTAGAATCCATGAAACAAAAGCAATCTCATACCTCCCTCCCTCCAGTTATCTCAGTAGGACCTCCAAGAACTGATGTAGGGGCAATGTAACTACCAAGCTGCTAGATGTCATATACGCCAAGTTCATGTTAACTCAAAGTTAAAGAATGAATTATAAGGAACAACAGAGGTTAAAAGTAGAAAAATTTATTGGGGAATAGGAATAGGGAATAAGAATGGGGAATGGGGATAGCTCCTGAGAGACAGGAGGGATCCCAAATGGGTTGCCAGTGAGCCCACTTCTCTGAGGAAGTTTTATAGAGCAAAGTCATGAGGGAGGGGTGGGTACAACATGGGTCAAATTATAATCAACCAATACAATTACAAGTATAGCCACTTGGCTAATACTGATCCAGTAGTAGCAAGGGCATATGGATGACATCCGCAACCTTGGTCTTGGTCCATAATAAAGACTATAGTCCTAGTCTTGTCTTTAGTCTTAGTAGTCTTAGTCTTAGTCTTGGTGGGAGAAGATGCTCCCACCCTTAATGAGATGATGGTTTATTTATATGGGAAATCTCAAAAGAGTGGTACCAATAATCTCAAGCTTCCTTAAGGAAGTATGTAAATTTGGCCATTGTGACTCTTAATCTTCAGATGTGCCTCCAGCCAGTTTTTGGTATGTTCTCATCTTCTGCACTGACTTCTTCAAGGGCCTAGCCCTGACTGCCTGTAATATTTCTACTTAGCTGTCTGTAGTAATTCTACCATTCTATTTTTTGTCTCTGTGAATATAACTAATCTAAGATTCTTATATAAGGGAAATCATACAATATCGGTCCTTTTGTGAGCATATTACATTTAGCATGATGTCTTCAAGGTTTATCCATGTTTTAGCATGTCTTAGAATTTTGTGCCTTTTTAAGGATGAATAAATTTTCATTTTATATGTACCATATTTTGTTTATACATTTATATCTCAATAGACACTTGAGTTGCTGTCTTTCTCTCTCCCCCCTTTTTTTTTTTTTGGTAAAGTTTTTATTTTCTACAAATGTTAACATAGGAATGGTGTCTTAATCTGTTGTAATTTCACTATCACTGCACCCAAACACAAACCACATACTTACATGCTTTTAAAACAAGAAACTTAAGAAAAGTGTAAATAAGAAAAGCAGTCACCTATATAAGAATTTATTATTCTAGGAAGTAATCTGCCATGTCTCCCAATCACAGTTTCTGAAAGTAATAAACTAAAATATAAAATCAAAGTTATGATGAACATAGTCCTACTGTCAAATCTGGATAGAGGTACAAGAATGGATTGAGAAGGAAATATAATGGCACCTCACAAGGAAAGCCTAGATTTTAAGAGTCTTGATTATATGGTGAAAGCACAGGAAAGTACAATCTGTGGATTCTCATTCTTTTGAAATAATGCGTAGAGGTTCTTACCATGACTGAATAGTGAGAAGAGGTACAGCTCCAGATTAATGATTTTGTTCTTACAAAATTTCTCTACTATTGAAGAAAAAAAATTCTCATTCTGGTAGAGTAAGAAAAATAACTCCGTTCATACCACCTGACTTCCTTTGATATTAGAGGAAGTTTCGTGATAGTAGTTATTGGATATTTTATTACAAATAATTTACCCAGTGCCTAAAAAATTCTGGCTTAGGGCCTGTATCCCAGGAGTCACATAGACTAAATGTCAAATTCTATTACTAAAATTGTCTAGTCAAACTTTCAAATAATTAAGCAGATTATATATTCAGAGGTTTAAATAGACTGTCTTAGACACTTTCCCATTGAAGCTAATTGTTTAGTGAGTTTGGCAAAGTGGTAAGTCATACTTTACAAGCCAACTCACAGACCATCTACTAACATTGTGTAACAGTTTGAGTCAAGACCAAAGCACCAAAACAGAATAGAGTATCTTGGTTCGGATAGATACCTTTTGTGTGTCTGTGTGTGTGTGTGTGTGTGTGTGTGTGTGTGTGTGTTTTAATGTGGATGTACTATAAATGTCTATTTTCCTAGGTGCTTTAGGTTATAACAAGCAACATAAGACTGTTCTTTGTCTTTTGAATCTTGTAGTACAGTTGTAGGGATAAAATTGATATGCCTGAAATGATTTGAAAGGAGAATAAATTATAGTGTTGACTGTGTAAGCCCTGTTGGAGGAATCAGCAGGGAGCCATTAGAATTTGATGTAGATGTTAAAAATAGAATTGAATGGTGGAGGGCAAAGTAGAGGAAGCTCTCAGGGTAACAAGAATTAAGTCTGGTTAAAGTGGGGCCTAATTATAGATGGTAGTGAGTGAACTGATATCAGGTACAAGATGTTGTAAGTGTTGAATGTTCCTAAAGGAAATGAGTGGCAGAGTTAGGAGTCTGGGAAGACAGCAGGAGAGACTAAGTGTTATAGAAATCAAGGAAGGTAGCAAAAGAAACAAAGTTATTAGAAGTGAAAGTGAAGAGAATATGTACAGTTAAGATATTTTGGAGAAAAACCTGTTGACTGAGGTATCATTAAATTAGAGGGTGTTAAGTGGAGGAAGAGTAAAATGCTATTAAGTATCTTCTAAAATTCAGAACTGTGGTAATGACATCCCAGTTTGGAAAGAAATATTAGTTAATTTTAGAGGCAGTGAATTTGATGTGCAGTACCCAATAGCCAAATTGAGATAGACTTTGAGGTTTAGTGGACTGAAAAGTGTGTGGTAAGTATGGACTAGAGGAATGTTTACCCTACACATCCATCTGTACTCAAAGAGGTATGAATTGGTTCTAGAAAATACCTGTTTAGACTATAGATCTTGCCGGCTGTGGCGGCACACACCTGTAATCCCAGTACTCAGGAAGCTGAGGCAGGAAGATCGCAGCGAGTTTGAGGCCAATTTGTTTGAACTCACTACATAGTGAGCTCAGGGCCAACCTGAATTACACAGCAAGACCCTACCTTAAAAAAAAAAAACCAGACAAATAAAAAAGTATAGCTCTTTTCCAAAAGAGAAGGAGACCAAGAGATGCAGGGAGGTGAAAGTGAAGAGAGGAGAAAGGGATGAGAAAAGAATAAAAATGTGTTATGTATTTATATCAACTTCCCACAATTTGCCACAATGAATATAATCCTTATGTACTGCTAACATACTAATAAAAATTGTTTTTTAAAAAACTGTAAGGGTGAGAACGTATATTCTCACAGCTTCTGTGTATATGTAAAAACTCTTGAAAGCAAGTAAAAAAATTTTCCCACTAGCTGCGTTTTAACTGAAAGAACTAGGTTAGTTTAACTACTAAATGAAATTTACAGATTGCATCCAGAAAATAGGTGTTTCTCTGTACAGTTATATAAGGGTGGAGAATATAAATTGCTTTAATGAAGAACAACATCTTAGAGTAGTTATTGCAGCAGAATAATATGTAAAGGAGAATTATATTCTTTAAAAAATTGAAAGTTACTGAATTAACTGTTTGAGTTGTAGTTTGATTTTACATTTGAATTAATGTACTAGCTTATAATGGGGTGTTTCATGTTTTCCTTTAGCGAAACATTTAGTTGGCTCTCCTGTGCCAAATATTTGTTGCTTTCTCTCAGAATGGCTCTTTATTTAGATAGGAAAATATATATAACCATATGTTGTGAAGTAGAAAACACTTGGCAATATAATCTTTTCATTATTATTGAAATAGAAATTGTGCTAAGGTGTACTATCCTAGAGTGGTGATATAGGTAATAGAAATAATAGTCTAATGGAGGGATGAACCATTGTTTGGATTTCATCAGGATGCCTGGTTGTTAGTAGCACTTTGCTGTTGCCTGCAGTAAATATTGCTCTCTGTTTTCTTTGCTGTCTCTCCTCTATGCTGCTTTTTTTTAACCTTCTTCCACTTTGCTGGTACTGCTGATTGAACCCAGGGCCTTCACACTAAGCTACATCCTGGTCCTTTTTTACTTTTTATTTTTGAGACAAGGTCTTAGTTGCCTAGGCTGCCCTGAAACTTGCCTAACTTCCTGGCTCAGCCTTCTGAATTTCTTGGGCTATAGGAATGTTTCACTGGTACACACTTTAAATTTATTTTCCCCTTTAACTTTAAGATGTAATAAGAATACAAGATAAAAGATACAGTTTGAGTAGTTATAAAGCATATTTGGTACCCAGATTAAGAAATAGAACATTGGGAATATACCAAGAAGCCTGATGTATATCCCTTTCTCAGTTGAACCCCATTTTTAACCATTTTCATACTTGGGTAAAAATCTTTTTTTCTCCTTTCTCTGTAAAGTTTTACCTCTTCTTTGTGCATCCTTGAATGATATTACTTCTGTACATATGTATGCACACATAGGTGTGTGTCATTATTTTCGTGTATATTCTTCTCCCATTGTACATGTACTGTTTCATTGTATGAACATGCCACAATACATGTATTTTTTTCTATTTTATAACATTGAAAACTCCAGTTATGACAATTTTTTTTGGAGCACACGGGAACCAGTATCTCAAGAGTTTATACTTAGAAGTGGAATTGCTAGGTCATGGGAAATTCGTATCTTCAATTTCACTCAGTAATACCAAACTATTTTTCAAAGCAGTTATAATACTAATTTATATTCATCCCAGCAAGATATGAACATTCTTCCTATTCTATATTCTTGCTATCACATGGTATTGACAAACTTAGGTACTTATTTGGAGCAGAATAGTATCTCCTTATGGCTTTATTAAGGAGGATGAACCTGTTTTCATACTTTGATTTCTTCTTTGGAAATATCCATTAAAATCTTATCCATTTTTTCATTTTGTTCTTTTCTTACGATTTTTATAGGATAACATATTTTCTGTATACTAGTCATTAGTTTCTTAGCAATTATATTTATTGAAAATATTATTTCAAGTTGGTATTTTTGATGAACAGAAGTTCTTAATTTTAATGTAATGTGACTTTCTCCTTTCCTTTACAGATTATGCTACAAAAATTTATAGATCTCTTCTTAGATTTGTCCTACATGCTTCATATCATAGATGTGGTAAATGGTATCATTTTTACATTTCATTTTGTTTGTTGCTAACCTAACAGTAGAATAGATCTTTTGTGTATTGATTTGTATTTACCATACTTTTCAAATTCTTATAATTTATTTGTAGACCATTTTGGATTTTTAAAACAGATAATTATATCTAGGTACAGTGATAGTTTCTTTTTTTCCTTCTTTTCAAACCTATAGGGATAGAGCTAATGAATGCCTTTTGTTTCTTATTCTGTTGGTGAGGACCTTCATCACAGGGTAGAATAGAAGTAATTATAATGGGCATTCTTGTTTTTGGTTTTTGGTTTTGGTTTTGGTTTTGTTTTGTGTTTTTGTACCGGGGATTGAACTCAGGACTTTGCGTTTGTGAGGCAGGTGGCAGCACCACTGAGCTAAATCCCTGGCCTCTGAGCATCCTTGTTTTTGTTGGTTTTTTTTTCATTTTAATTATTTTATTGGTACATTTTAGGTACACAGTACCATTTACATTTATCATTGGGTGCTTGTACCTGTACATGATGTATCTTGGTTCTTATTTTTTTCCCCCATTACCTGTGAGCATCCTTGTTTTAAGGAATGCTTATATCTCAGTGCTTTGTCAGTATCTCAGTGTTTCATCAAGGGTAAGGTGAGCAGTTGTTTGGAAACTATTGGATTGAGTAAAGTTTATTATTCAGTCCTACTTTGGTAAAAGTTTTCATCACAAAGGGATACTGAGTCTTCTGAAGTGCTTTTTCCACAGAGAGATTACATATTTTTATTCTTTATCAGTATGATAAATTAATTAATTTTCTAATGTTAATCCAACCTTACATTTATAGGCTGTATCTAATTTGATCTTTTTCTTTTTTTTTTTTGGTAGCGGGGATTGAACTCAGGTCCTTGCGCCTTGCAAGGCAAGCGGCGGAACCAGTAAGCTAAATCCCCGGCCCTAATTTGATCTTTTTTATATATTGTTAGATTCATCTTGGTAATGTTATATCACTGAATAATTTCAGCACTGTTCTAGTCATGTCCAAGAGGGTACTTGCTGAGGGAGTAGAGAGGCAACTGTGCTCTGTGTTATTAACATGTTTACAATGGGGCCATAATTCATAATCTCACTGCCAGACGGCTTGAACCACCAGTGGTACATGTGTGGCTGTCCCCTCACACGGTTTTTATTAATAATTTTTAGTAAAAAGACTGGTGAGGGCCGGGGATTTAGCTCAGTGGTTCTGCCGCCTGCCTCACAAGTGCAAGGGCCCGAGTTCAAGCCCCGGTACCAAAAAATAAAAAAATTTTAAATAAAATAAAAAGACTGGTGAAAGTGATTAGATCATTTTTTACCACCGGTGGTATAAGCTAGTGGGAATGTGAAAATGGCCTCACCTGACTTGGCCATGAATGGTTGGAGTGTGGGTACCCAAATTAAAGACACCAGTCATAAGTCAGCTGTTGGCCAACCACGTGGATAAGCACAGAAAAAAGTTTTGTGCAAATAGGAATGAGCTTAACCAATTGGGTTCCCATAGGCTTTATAATTGGCTGAAGATCTGTAGCTCTTTTAATTTCCCATTGAGACATACTCAGGGTAGTCAGGGTGGAATGGTGGTTCCTCTTAAGTATACATTTGATCATGTGTGTCAGAAAATGCACAAAAACAGTTAAACGGTGGCAGTTAAACAGTGAAAGCATAATTTGAAAAGAGAAAAACAGAAGATTAGCCAAGAATTAGTGAAAGGTATAAGAAAGTAGCACTTCTGAGTTGGAAAATAGAATACAGATCTTGGAAGCACAGACACCAGCTGGTGGCTGGAGGCAAATTAGATGCCAAAAGCTGATACTGAGGGAGTTACTGAATCCTTGTAAAGACCAGAGTTCCAGAATGAGGGTCCACTGGCTCCTGTGGCCACTCCGTTGGGCAGCCCTAGCTCTAGACCAGGTTCTCAGGTCCCATATCCTTGAGGCCCAGGCCCACTTGTGTTACCAGTGTTGTTTTTGGATTTCTGTGAGAATTCCTATTTCCATTATCATCAAATTCATCTTTATTATCAGGGTCCTCTCCCACCATGCACACCTGTGTTTATCTGCCCTGAGTAATCAGAATCCTGCCAGCAGAAGAGACTGATAATTGGGAGTTGTATTCATAAGTGACTGGTAAGATACATAAAGAGTTGGAGTCATACCAGAATGCTGCTGTTTAGATTAACAAGTCAAAAGCATTTTTACCACAATGGAATATCCACCATTCCTACCACAGCTTCCTCTTCCTCTTCTTTTTATATACTTGTACGCTGGAAATTGTCACCTTTTAACCTGGGTTATACTGGTTAATAGTATATCGTATCACATAATCTATTTCTGCTGGTTAGCCTATAAATAGTCTCTCTATATACAAAGGAATGCACATTGCCTATTATTGGCTCTCTTTTGGAAAGGGTATTTCCTACTTGCCAATCCAGTGTTACTTACTGCTAATCCTCAGTACTATTTGAGAGTCTGCCTGACGTTAGTGGAAACCTCTGAAATTGTTCTATTGAATTCTTCTGTCTCTGAACTCCTCATTTCTTTGTTTTTCTCTTACCTCACTGTTGCTCTACCTTTCCTTTTTAAATTTTTTTTAAAATACTTCATTATTTTTTATTCTGCACCTTATAGTAATTTAGGGTTTATAATACCAAATTAGATTGGTCTTTACTTAAAGATCTACTTCCTTCTTAAATAGAATTTTTTCCAAGTAGAAAATTAATAATATTGAATCTGTTTTGGAAAATACAGTGAAGAAAAAAGAAAATGACAATAATGAAAAACTACCCAGAGATAACCACAGTGGTATTCCCTATCCATAATCTTTTAAAAAATGTGTGTGTTGAAGTGAATTTACATGTATTATTTTATAACTTTTTCATTTAATATCATGAACATTTCCAAGATAGTAAATACTGCAGAAACATGACTTTTAATGTCTATTATTCCAGCCTATGAAAGTACCTCAATTTATATAACCAGACCTCTTTTAACTGAATACAGTTGTTGCCAATTTTTGCTAATACAACATGCTGTGGTGAATATCTGTTGTTTATAAATCTGTGTCCTTCCTATTCACTTTCTTGGAATAAATTTCTAATTGTCAAACCTTGAGTTAAAAAAGTATTTAGTTCTAAACCACTGATACATATATACTTGAAATGTCGTGTGGATTTATGTTCTTTTGCTAATGTGTATCATTACACATTAGTCAGTGCTCACTAGAGAGACAATTTAATGTAAGATATACAAATACATAAGGATTTACAAGATAGGCCTACAGTGGCAACCCACCATTGTAGTCAGGTGTGGAAGAGTGCACACTGGAGATCCAAAGGATCCATTTGAAGGCCTGGAGCTCACTGTAGTGTCTCATGTGAGTCCATGTCAGGAGGCTGAAGGGTCTGTGCAGGAAACCAAAATATGATGTCCAAGGTGAAGGTGAAGACTGGAGCTCCTCCAAAGAAACAAAGGCGAGCCTTCCTTCTTTATTTCTGCTTTGTTTTTGTTTTTCATTTCTCTTTTATTCCATTCAGGCAACAAGCCTACTGGCAGATGCCACTTACACTCAGAATGGGTCCTTCTGTCTTCAGTAAATCTCTTTAGCCACACCCAGAACTATACTGACTCACTTTAGTTGGATGTTTCTTACTCAAGTTGACACAACTTCTACAGTATGTGAAAATACTAGTTTCCAGATATCCATGCTCATTAAAATGAAAAAAAATCAAATTTTCCAACTTGATAAGTGAAAAAATATTGTATCACATATTAAGTGTCTAATAAATTCCAGGAGTGACCTTTTTCCATGTATTAGCCAAGTATACATCTAATTTGTGATTTTTTTTTTCCTGAACATGTCCATTGTTATTTTCTATTGAGGTCTGTGTTACCTTTTCTTATAAATTAAATATTTAACATTTTGTTCAGTGTTTAACCCAGTGTCATTTACCTTTTAATTTTTTTCATAGCATATGTTTTGACATGTAGAAGCCTTAAATTTTATGTCTTTTTGACCATTTCTTTTTTATTCATTTCTAACACATTTTCCTTAAATAGGCCTTTCCATCTTTTCTTGGATAAATCATGTGATTTCTTGTATTCACTACTTTTTTTTAATGGTGAGTTTTTTTTTATCCTTTGAAATTCTCACCCATTCCACTTACTGAAACATTTGAGGTTGCTCGGTTTCTGACTCAGAAATATAGCTGTTTAGATTCAGAAAACTTGACTGTTAACTTTATTTCTACCTATTGCAGAAAGGAAAAATAAATAAGATGATTAGCTGACCTATCTTGGACAACTTGGACATTTAGTATGATGATAATTAAGAGTTGTTAAGGCACTGGGAAAGAGAATCTCTGAGTGTATCAGAAATGTAAACTATGGCCTTCCATTTGGCTTTTCTGTTGGTTATAGTAGAAAAAAAGGAACACAATGAGATATTTTTCTCATTTTCTGTTTTAAAGGAAACAAATTAGTTTCGGTTGTTGATACTTTTGAGGGGAAAAACTTAGAACCAAAGCCAAGGAGAATTGGTGTGTGTGTGTATCATGGAGGCATAATGTCTTTGATACTGTTTTTATAGAACATGGAATGATATAAGACCATGTATTTATAAACTCTTAAAGTTGAAGGCATACTATTAAGTTGTAATTCTGGTAAAACATTTCTGTAGGGAGCCAAAATAATGCAAACTACATCTGTGTCTTTGGTGACATAATTTCATAATTATATTATATAGGACATGGAAAATCTTTATGGATGGTTAGATATTCCTTAAACTCACTCTTTGAAGATAATAGTAGGGTAATAATCAGGAGTTTTCAACTGATTTTTTAAGATACATTTGTGGCTTCTAGTTAGTACTTGGAAAACAGCAGTTATAAAGTGGTTTATCCACATTAGATCTCAGTGTTTAGAAAGTTTGGCATTTTATTTGGATAATTAGAAGGTATGTTATTATTTAACAAGATGAAGAATTATCCCATGTAAGTGGGTTTCCAAGATTACGTGCAAACAGTAGCAGGTGATTTTTTTTAACCTAGTACACCTTAGTCAGTTGCAATGTGAACTGTTAAAGTGAATAGTAAATCTAACCTCATTTCAGATCTGGCCAAATGTATATGAATTTTTTGAATTTTCATGAAGCACTACTTCTTCATTATCAAATAATACCTGAGGATTAATTAAACTGCTCACCTCATCTTTGAAACTGTTTTACATGTTTTTCTTTTCCTATAAAAGAATTCCTATTTTATGCAGTGTTTATGTGAAATAACTATACCTTAAACTGTGTAAGAAATTTGCTGTATGGGGAGACAGGAAGGGGAAAGTTTGCATTGAAAGAATAGTATTTCTTCTATTCGGTATTTTTGCAGCTGACAACAAACTTACAACAACTTAAAATCAAACATTAAATTTGAACCTGATCAAAAAACTTGGCTACCAGCTGAGTATGGTGGTGCAAAGCTGTAATCCCAGTACTCTGGGAGGCTGAGGCAAGAGGATTACAAGATTGAGCCCAACCTGGGCAATTTAGTGATTTATCAAGTAAGACCCTGTCTCAGAATTTTTAAAAGGCTGAGGGAAGTAGCTCAGTGTAAAGACCCTGGGATCAATCTCCAGTACTGCAAAAACAAAACAAAACTACCACATGAGTAGATAGAAAAAGAGTATGAAGCTATTTAAATAACTCAATATGTTGTATGTTAGAATTTTAATTGGAAAGTAGAATGATTGGAATTCACTGTTTTGCTGTGTTATATCTTAAGTAGTTTGAGTCTATTTGTGGAATCTTGTGCTTATTTTTGAAATTCCCATCTAAAATAACTCATAGATCTTTGGGGTTAGCTAATTCAGTTGCTTGTAGAGGAAGGACTGTCTGGACTGGCTAAGACAGAGCATTACTTATTCTCTTTAACATCTCCCATGAAAGACTCCTCACAAATCTTTTGAGTTGTTTATTTACATTTTTAACCATTTGAATATTAATTTTTGAGAGTTTCTTTGTTTTAGTCTTCAGAAGAGCAGCCAGTCAGATTTCTCTTAAAGAAAAACCCTTTATATACATAAAACAACCATTTGGTCATATTTATTTTCCAGATAGTATAATTTCTATTATCTTCATGTTTCTAAATTATAATTCTGGTGGCCAGGGATTTAGCTCAGTGGTTCTGCCGCCTGCCCCACAAGTGACCCAAGTTCGATCCCCAGTACCAAAAAATAAATAAATTATAATTCTGTTAACTATTGTCTTCTTTTGTGTTCAGTTCTTAAAATGTGGAAGAAGTAGAGTTCTTTTTTTTTTTTTGATGCTTGAAATCCTTGGATAGCTATTATAGAAAGGTTCTGGAATGGAGCTGGAGTAGAAGGTAGACCATGCAGGCAGCTGTTACAGTCAGTCCATGCAAGTGACTCTGAAGGCTGACTCTGGGGCGGGGAGGGGGCCATGGTGGTAGAAGCGGAGGGACGGACCTGTGTGGCTGTGGAGCAGAAAGTGGTGACTCTGGGATAGCTAGCACAGTTTCCTCCTGCCCTTTGAATCTCATCCTTTCAGATCGTTAAGACTCTTGCTAAAGGAATCATTTGAAAGAACTATTCTATCAAACTTTCTCCTTATATTTTCAGGTCATATTCTTTATTGTATTCTTTTAATTTCAGTTTCCACATTTGCTGTTGGTATAAAGTGAAGTAATTTTTGTGTTTTGATCTCATAGCTAGTGACCCTGCTGAACTGATAATATTACTCAGTTCAGGAGATTGGGGTTTCATTTGTTTAAGAATTCTTTGGCTTTTCTATGTAGGCAGCCGTATCACTTGAAAATAATAGTTTTATTGCTTCTTTTCAATTTGTATGCCTCTATTTCCTTTTCTTGCCTTGTTGAGCTGGTAGTTGCACCTGCTTTGACCTCTTGATGTGGCCACCAGTGATTGATTAGAAGTCAGAGGTGTTAGATAAGCTGCTTCTGGCCCGGAACATTTGTCTGGATTGATGTTTTCCTTGTGCAAAGATTGTTAGTTACCAATTCAAAGTCTTTAAAAGTTATGAGCTCTTTTTTTAAATTCTTGAGTCACTTTTGGTAATTTATGTTTTTCTAAAAATCTAGCCTTTTTTTAGTTTTTAAATTTAATGCCTTACAGTTGTTCACAATAGTCTTTTATCCTTTAAATCTTTATGTCCCCATGAGATCCCTTTTTTACATCTTAAAGTGCAAATCTGTATAGTAGGTTATTATATTCCCTAAGGTTTCTTTGGTCTTCACTTGCTCAAGTCAGTGTATTGTACATAGCACTTCTCTATAGCCATTCTCTAGCCCCTTCTAATTTTTAGTTTCCTAGCTGCTGTACAGTTTGTAGCCAGAGAATAAATTAGCTTGAATTAAGGGTCAGTTAAAAGTAAATAAGCCTAGAGCAGGGGCTTTAAGTATTCTCAGGTGAGAGCTTGAACTTTATCATAGTATTTTCTACATGTGGTACTCAGTGCATGTTAAAATGAATACAGTATTTCTAAAACTCTTCAGTTTACTTGTTTCTCAGCATTTGATAGGTGAGGTTTTATTTTAGTTCTGTTAGCAAACTAAATGCTTTTTCTTGTCCTATTTTAAAATAAAGATGTATGTTACACAGTAGTGAAGTAGATGTATGTTACATCATACGTTACGTAGTAGTGAAACAAAACTAAGGTGTACTACTTGAAGTTTCTTACAATTTTGGCCAATGTGTTTTTATTTTCATTCATTTTCTTAAATGGTTTAAAGGTATCTTTATTTGCTTTTACTTCTCCCAGTATCATTCTCTGATCTCTTTCCAAAGAGTAGGCTAATTATGAGATGTTTAACTTTTTTTTTCATTATGGATATAGAGAAATTAGGTCAAAAAAGGGAAATTGTCCTGATAGCTTTTTTTTTCTTTTTCTTTCATGGATTTATTACAAGCTGTCAGAGTATTTAAAGCTTGTTCATTTTCTTCAGGCCTAAAATTTGGCCAAAAGATAGTAGTATCCTGAAGTTTGTAAATGGAAGATAAATGTATTCTAAGAATTTTTTGATAAAAAGAGGAACATGTTACCAAAACTTTTATTCCTTAGGGTCTTTGGTTTCTTGTGATACCTTATTTAAACTGCTCAGGTCGTAAAATGGTTATCCTTCCTAGAGAAGAAAATAGTACAGATTACATTTTCTTACTGAATTCTTTGTAAATTAGCAGCAGGGCCAGAACGAGTTCACTGTTTAGCCATTAACTTAATCTTCTGGAATTAAGTTGTCCACTAAGTTCCTCAGCTGAGTTGTTTTGCTTTGTTGGATTGTTCCTTTTGTTCTAAATGCCTTTCTGTATGAAGGGAGATCTGTGGGGGGCTTTGATGCCCTGTACTCTGGAAAGCTTGGCCTGTAGAGGCACTGCTGCAGTACTAATCACATACAGTTACAGTGCTTAGGAAAGTTTGGTTTGCCTCCCTGGAGGTGGCAGATAAAGGTAAGACTTAACTCACCAACAGTCTTCCCTAGACATAAAACCACCTTGCTTTTTGCTATTGTCACTAACATCTACCATCTCCTGCCTTAGGTTGGTTGTATAATAGAAGATACCATTTTTGAGCCCCCATTATATACTCAGCTGTATTTGCCTTGTATCATGTTATCCTTGTAAGAGAGGTAGGTGGTAATTGTTTCTATTTTTAGATGGAAAGATTCAGGCTTAGATGTCATACAGCTAGCTAGTGCGTGCTTAAATTTGATTTTTAGGTCCTGCTAAATCCAAAAGCAGAATAATTCTGGTCAGTAAGAAACAATTCAGTAAATAATATATTTGTTGATTATTTCATAAGGTAGTTTATCCATAGAAAATGAAGGATAACTTATTAGGATTTTATGCTTTTCTATTAGATAATATTATAGAGTAAAATTTACATCGTGGCAGTGTTTTATAAACTACATTTTGAAGCAAAAAAAAAAAAAATGACAGTGTTCCAGGACCTAGCTCAGTACTGTACTGGCTAGCTAACCTTAGTTTATGTTGTAGATGAGCTGTAGTTTCAGTTGCTAAGAAAACACTGACATCTCTGTAGTATATCCTAGGAAATAATCGAGGTTTAATCTAGAGGTTTAAATGATTGACAGAACTTTCGGTCTGGCAGGTACTGTATGTATATAAAAAGATACATTTGTGGTTTAACCCAGAAGAACTGAAAGGGAGAGTTATTTTTGAAAAGAAAAAAGCTAGCTGAGTGTGGTGGCGTGCACATTTGTTGTCTCAGCACTCTAGAGGGCTGAGGCAAGAGGATCACAAGTTTGAGCCCAGCCTGGGCTGAGCCTTGGTGACTTAGCAAGACCCTGTCTCAAAATTTAAATAATAAAAAGGTTGTGGGTGTAGCTCAGCAAGAAGGCCCAGGGTCCAATCCCAGAACCAAAAAGAAAGCTGAATACTAGGTAATACTGGTAACATTTTTAAAGCCTCTAACTTTTGAGTGTTTGCTCTGAGCCAGCTTATACTCTTTCTAATCTGCATGAGGTAACTGTTATTCTTATACCATGAGGCAAATTTGGATTCAGAAATGTGACGAATATAGTCTGAAAATCTGAAATGGTGACGTTGGATTTTGTCATTCCCCTCTGCCCCCCACTGTGTCATTCCTTCATGCCTTTGCCCTTTGCGATATGCTGCCCTGAGCAAAGCACAGACACCATGTCCTTCCATGGCATTAGGACCTAAGAATAGAATTTGAGCCTGGCCTCTAGTGCCCATAACCCAGTACTGAAAGTTAGAATTGTGTGACCAAAAACTTGTGAAAATGCAAAATTAAGTACTTATTTTCTATTAGAAAAATAGCCCTTACATTGTCTTTTGGGGGACATTATTATGGAGTTTATGTACCACTGAAGCTCTTTCTTTTTGCTTCTTTTTTTTTTTTTTTTTTTTTTTTTGGTAAATAGACCATTATACTGCATTTTCCTTAATGTACAGAGAGAAAAATAAGAACTCCTTAAACTCATCTTTGAAATTAGGTGAGTGGTTAAAACTGGTATTCTAGAAAAGCAGTAAAACCTAGTCATAGTTACCATACCAAAACCTTTCTGGGTAGTATATGCCTTTTACTTTGGAGTCGTCAGAATATTTTTGTGTTATAATTAAAATGGACAGTTTTCTTTAGAGTGTGCATGTGCTACCTTTGTCATTATTAACATTAGAGATTATGGTGGAAATGTAATCTGAGACAAATTATATCTTTTTTATGTTTATTAATTGAAAAGGTATGAAATGAGTATTCTTTGAAGTCTTAAACAAGTTATTTAATAATAATACTTAGATTTAAAGTTGCTAATAACAATTCTAAAATTCAAGAAGAGCCGGAAAACCTGGATAGACTAGTAATGGAAGAAATAGAAGTCCAGATTCTTACTAATTGTTCGCGTCTCAGTTTCTACATCTATAAAATATATACTATTACTCATAAGGTTGTTGGAAGAAGTAAACTGTGGATATCCATACCTGGCACATAGTTAGCTCCTAGTAATATAAATCTCACCACAGCCATCCCCATCATCATTATTGTTCTCTTTTGTTAAGATTAAACTTTCTAGAGATTTGTCTCTTTCATAGCTTACTCCAAAGACTCTTGTATTTGTCATTTTGGTTTTTTTTTAAATTTTATTTACTTACTTTTATCTATTTTGAGACAGAGTCTCACTGTGTACTTTAGGCTAGCCTTGAACACACTGTATAGCCCAGGCTAGCCTTGAATTCACAGCAATCTTCCTGCTTCAGCCTGCCCAGTGCTGGGATTACAAGTGTGCGCCACTACACCCTTTCCATATTTATCATTTTTAAAAATATAACTGCTAGAATTTTGTCTTTTATTAGTCAGTCTTAGTTATTTTCCTCAGTTACAAAATACCCAACACCCAAATTTAAAGGGGAAAAGGTTTATTAAAGCTAAAATAAACCTTAGCTTACAATTTATAAAAGCTTTAGTCTATAGTGAGCTGGCTCCAAAGCAGGGTGGAATGGCAGAGGGGCATCACAGAGGAGAAACAGCTTATGACCTGGCAGGCAGAAAGCATTGAAGTTGTAAGCCTCCTTTTCTCTTTTATTCCATTCAGGCTACAAGTCTTTTGGATGGTGCCACCCACACCCAAGGTGGGCCTTCCCATTATCCACCCAGGAAGGATGCTAAACCAATCAGTGGACTAATTATAGTGATCACACACCCTTAATCCATATTTACAAACTCATGATCCAGCCACCTCTGAAAAGCCCCACCTATGAATGCATCAGGCTTTAGGGTGACATCTAGATACAAGCCTAACATTACGTAGTCTGATCCCATCTCTGACAAAACTAACTTTAAAAAAAAGAAAAGTCCACTGTACTAAAAAATAAGAAAGTTGGTAGACACAGACATGGAGTTTTTTTTTTTTTAAGTAGAGGAGAAGATTATATACAGCTTTTTTTGCATAAAAGAGACTCTGAAAAGATGAAATTCACCAAATATCAGTGATTTTCTCTGGGGTGATGGGATTTCAAGTGAGGGTTAGATTGTTTTGGATGTATATAGTGTTTTAATTCTTCTATCATGTGTGTTTCCTTTTTTGCAAGGAATAGTTTCAAGTTTCTCCCTTTATGCTCTGGTGACCATCTAAATACCTTTATCTTCATTCACACACTTAAGACCATCTAAGAGGATGGTTCCCCAGGCTGTTCCATAGAGTGTATGTTAGTTTTGGTAAATGTAACATCAAGGGTTTTATGCTCTACCTGGGTCGAGAGTTGGCAAACTGTGGCCCAGCATGTGTTTTTGTACAGCCCATGAACTAAGAATGGATTTTATATTTTTAAGTAGTTTAAAAAGTAGTATTTTTTCCAGATCATTTTATTAGTATATATTTGCAGTACATGTTTACATTCCTTGTGCAGAGTTGGTGCATGTGTATAATGCATCTTAATTCCTTATTTCATCTCCTTTGTCTTTTCTCCCTCCCCCCATATCTCTCTCTTTTTTTTTTTTGGTACTGGGGATCAAACTCGGGACCTTGTGCTTGCGAGGCAGGTGGTAGAACCACTGAGCTAAATCCTTGGGCCCCTCCCCCCATATCTCTTGATATTCTCCTCTCTCTCTCTATCTCTCTCTCTCTCTCTCTCTCTCTCTGGTACATGTTTGGAGTATAAAATCACAGTTTTTGTGTGGCGTTGGTACATATGCATAACACATCTTAATTCCTTTTTTAAAAATTAATTTTATTGGTACATTTTAGACATACATAATGATAATATTCACTGTATGAAATTTAATTCCTTTTTAAATTTCCTTTTCCTTCCCCCTCCATCTGTTGATCCCCTTGCCCTTTAAGGAAGATCTAGCTCCCTACTTCGTATTACCTTTTATTTTGCTCTTTATTTATACTTTGAATTTCTCATATAAGAGAAACCATACAATATTTAAGCTTGTCTAATTTATCACACTTAACATTATGGTCTCAGGGTATATCCATTTTCCTACAAATGACTCAAGATTTTCTTTAAGGCAGAGTAGTACTCCTATGTATAAATACATCGTTTTCTTTATCCATTCATCTGTTGATGGACATATAGGGTGCTTCCAAGATTTTGCTATTATGAATTGTGCTGCTATAAACATAGCATGGAGAATATTATCAGATTATACATCCATAAACATGCATACATCCCTGTAATATGTCTTTAACTATATGTGCATTTGCTTGGTTAAAGGATAAATTTATTAATAATGGATGTATTCTGTTCTGATTGTTGAGGATACAACAGTCTTCATCTGTATCTGATACAGCTTGGACCAGTTGTCTATGAAGTCTAATAAAGCAAGAAACCATAAAAAGGGATACATAACTGTATGTTGTCAGTCCTTTGGATAATAAGCCAAGGCTTTTCCTTCATGAAGAATTCTACTACATGCAGATCCAGACTATCTGTACTGCAGAAACTATACCCATAATGTATCACTAAGATTCCAGTTAGGGTTTTTTAAGTAGAACAAGAATTTAAAGGGCCAGGGATTTAACTCAGTAGTGCGCCTCCTGCCTTGCAAGCTCAAGGTCCCAAGTTCGATCTCCAGTACTAAAAAAAAAAAAGAATTTAAAATGTTCTAATGCATTCTGAATTTTGAATCCTTATAGATCTTTGCCATATTTTTTCATTTCTTTCAACTATTTTCATTGAATATTTCAAAATCATTCAACTTAGTCAAATTCCCAAGCCTCCTTTATCTCATGTTAATTAACATTTGATTAAATCAAATAATTATAAGTGGCATGAACAGGTTTGGAACTTAATGAAAATATAACTGAGCCAATGAGAGCAGAAGTATCTGGGATATTAGATCGGTGGGCTCCACATTTTTTTGAGGGCACAAGTACACAGCCTATCTTGTATTAATATATTATGTACATTGTATTAGTATAATTTTGAGGTTGAATTATATGACCATTTTTACCCACCAAATGGCACTTTATATAGTTCTGTTTTATATGGTTCAACCTATTAAGTAGCAGTATTAAGGACAAATACCCATCCAATTGGATAAACAGACAATATCACAATACAGTATATAAAAAATTGAAATTAATATTTTTTAAAGATCATTCTCAGATTCTTTGAAAAGGGTATAGGTATGACAGCTGTGCATTCCTTGAATTTTGGGTTAGTCTAAATATTACTAATATTGTGTTTCAAAACATTGAAATGCCACCAAAATCTGTTACTGTGTCAGTCTCCTAAGCTGCCTCTTGTACCTGAGTTTGACACTGAAAGATTTTACATTGGAAAGATATTATCATGGTTTGGTAGTATGAGTAGACTAGTAGCGGAGGCATTAAAATTGAGTCATAGTCTTCCATTTTATCTACTGTGCCATACAGTGTTATCTTAAAACTTGGTGGATTTATTTCTCATAAAGCTTGATTAAATCCCATTGAAATGAACTCCCAGAAACTATTTCACCTACTTTTTTTGTGGAAATTTTGTGATAGATACTACTTGGCCACTGAAGGCTACTGACGGTACTTTTTCTTTTTCTTTCTTTCTTTCTTTTTTTTTTTTTGGTGTATGTAAATTGTTGTAATGAAATTTAACCTCTAATTTTCCTTAATTCTGTTTTATAGCTTATCCTGACAAATACAAACTTTCAACAAAAGCCATCTAACTTACAAGAGCATTATAAACCTATTTTCAAATTATGATTTCTTTAGAGAAGGAATAACATTTTAGAAAATTGATTAGTTTTAAGGACAGCTAAGCATTTATAGAAATGCAAAAGATTAGCCGGGTGGTGGCACTTCCAGAGGCTGAGGCAGGAAGATTGCAGTTTCAAGCCCAGCCTGAGCAATTTAGTGAGACCCTTTCCCAAAATAAAAACAGATAAAAAGGGTTGGGGATATAGCTTAATGTGAAGGCCCTGGGTTCAATCCCTGGTAAGGGCAGGGGAGGGGGCAGAAAAGATTGTATGGGTAATGAACTCTCCATTATAGAATGAATACAGTTGAAATTTAACTTTTTTAGCACTGTGTACTTTATTATATAAAGTAATAGAGTTGTAATTTAGATCTCAAAGGATTTCAGCTCTGTCCTCAAATACATTTCTAAAAATTTTAACAACAAAAGGACCTCAAATCTGGCATTGTAAATACTGAGAAAGTTGAAACGTCTTCTTGGTTCTTAAGTGACTTATTCTATGAATCCATGTCAGTCTTTAGCTGCCCACATAGTATTCGTATGTCAAGAAAAGTCCATTTTGTTTCCCCAAGGAATGTGAAGCGTAGTAGCCTTCCTTTAAATTATTTTATCACTATGTAATCTGATAACGTTCTCCACATTAGGAATAGAGAACTCAATTTCATGGCGTATCTGTGAAACTGAACGAAGGGTTCAGTGTTACGAACTGCCCTTGGTGTCCTGGTGAATACAGATGTCTTCTGTGTGTTCTGCTTGTTCTTATAGTTTATGAATGCTTCTAGGTTTGGTTACTTTCTAAGCTGGACAGTCACTCTTGAGGTATAATTTATTTGTCAGAAAAAATATCTTCAGAGAGCCACAAAATCTATAAATAGAAGAAAAACTTTTAGATATTGTGAGCATGGTTCATCTAATGTCTAGAATGGTATATATAGTTTATTGCCTTACATATTATAGGCTATTCAAGCTATTACTATTTCAGTGTATGGCACATGCCACAGTTTTAGAATCAGTAGCCACATAGAGTGGACAGTACCCCACTGGACCAGAGCTACTCCAAGCATGGCCCATGAACTGGTGGCAGTTCCACAGAAGATAAGGGCAGGAATAGGTGAAAATCTGTGTATCAAGCTCCCACATGTCTTGACCTTCTTTCCCCTGAGCAGCCAGAAGACCATTGTTCCTATATACTTTGGATAAAACTAGAGATTTAGAACTTCAAGAAATTTAATCAGAGAGACTGAGTCATAGCTGAAGTTGAGATGTCCTTTGAAAACAAGGATACATTTTGAAAAACACAAAGTAAAAGTCTGGGTATCAAAGATAAAACCTCATCATTCCTTTTCCTCTGTTCTCACAGCATGGCAGCCAGGTGTATATTACTTAGACAGGAGATCAGACCTTTTCTCTCGGGGATAATTTATCAGCCGCAGGACAAGTTGACTTTGGGGGATCCCCTAATACAAAAACTTAACTCATCGTTCCATTGCCTTGTAGTAAAGGCATTGCTTCATTGCCTTGTCCACCAGTAGACAAGCTCCACCTATGCAGACAGAGCTTCTCATCAGCATTGGAGTGCTGATGGGCATCCAGGAAATCAGACACGTGTGGATTCAAGGAGAAAAAAAGGTGCTAAGAAGAAACAAATATTTAAGGAGGTTTTTTTTGCAAAGGGAATGAAAACATTTTAAAAGTTTGTGTCCTCAGAGAAATAAGATATCCAAGAAATGAGAATTTAAAAAGTACTTTCAGAGAACAGGAAAACAGTTCTGGAAATTAAAATTGTGATAGGAAAAATCATAACAGCAATAAAAGTGTTGGAAATTGAAGCTAAAGAAATCTGCCAGAAAGTCGCAAAGAAGAGAAATGCAAAATGGAAAATAAATAGAAGATAATCAAAACAGCAATCAAAAGTGTGTCAGGAAAATTACTGAAAAAGGGAAGGAAGAGGGCAATGGGGAGGACATGCAAGGGTCACTTAGCACAGTGAATGAAAAAGGCCCACACTAAGGAAGAGGAAAAGCAGCTACAGTTTTCCAGAAAATGAAAACATCATATGTAGAAGACTAGAAATTGATGTAGTATGAGACCTTTCAACAGACAGCTACACTAGAAGCTAGAAAGTAGTGTGATGATGGCCACGAAATCTGGAGGATATTTCTAACGTAGTATTCTATTCTGAAAGAATAAAAAACATGAGCATGAAATAGAACATTTTTATTATAAAAGAGTTGCTAGAATAGTGGGAAAGGAAAGTCATAGGACAAGACTGTGTAGGCAGTGTTTGACCTTAGTGAAAATTGTTTTAAAATTCTGTAAAAGAATTGAGGAAGAATGCAGTAGACAGAACACCAAGCAAACAAAAAAGAGGCAGTAATTCTAGGAAGAACAAATGCCTGTATAAGAAAGAAAAGTGGCTTAACTTCATACAATTTCACATGCACATAATGATAACCATAAATGTTAATTTAACCAAAATATGTATTTTAACTGCTTCCATATTTTGAAGTCAGTCATGTCTTAAACCAAAAAAAAAAAAAAGACAATGAATATGTTATCTAGAAAAAATAAGAAAATTACTAGCAGAAATAGGTAAAACAATTTAATTTTCTTGAATACTGGAGAATAGAAATCAAGGGTTAAATGTGTATGGTGGGAGGTTCTGTTTTTTGTTAGAAGCCCTGTAGTAGTATTTGACCTTGAAACTATGTATGGATCGGGTAAAAATAAAAATTTTAAAGAAATTAGGATAGAAAGGGGCTAGGATATTAGAAGAGTGCTGTATATGTACAAAGATAATGGAGTCACCAAAAATATAGTTTGAATTAGGCTATACATAACAGGATTGTAAGCAAGGAACTCAAAACTTAATTTATCAAGAATAAATGATAATAAGATATTTGAAGTTCAGATGTAAGCTTCAAAGCTTACAAAAGATTTTTGCAAGGGGGAGGAGACAAATGTTCTAAGAGTTTAATGAAATTTAATAGTTCCATCTAATACATTTTTATTAAAACATATACAGACTTCCACACAAACTTCCCATGCGTCCAACACTATGCTTTTAATAAAGAATAAATCATCTAAAAGTACCTTCCATGGTGTCATAGATATAAATTCTTTATGTTGGTATTGTCGTTAATTGAAGAATGCTGTTAATCCAGGAGCCCTTTCTCTGAGAAACTGATGAGAAGACATACAAGGGATGATCAAAATATAGTGATTGTTTAAATTTTTAAAAATGTATTACAGTATAAAACATATTGCCATTAATCCCCTTCAAAATACTCCCCCTTGCTTCAAACACACTTAGCCCTTCATTCATGCCACTTTCTGAAGTAGTTCTGGAAGTCCTCTTTCATGTCTTTACAAAGTGTGATTTAAAAAAATTAAAAAAAATATATATATATATATATCAATGAAATGCTGCTGCCAGTTGCCATCTTTTGGATTGGCAGGCTTGTAAAAACATTATGATGTGTCCTCATCCAGCTTACTCAGTGGATCTGGCACGGGACACTCTGGCTCTTCCCCAAAGTCAAAGTCAAAATATTCAGGTAAATATTTTCAGTCAGTTTAAGGCACCAAGGCAGCCATGACAACACAGTTAAAGACACTCACAATGAAGACTTCCAGAACTGCTTCAGAAAGTGGCAAAAATGATGGGATAAGTGTGTTCAAGGGAGAGGGAGCATTTTGAGGGGGATTAATGCAATGTGTTTTTACTGTAATAAATATTTTTAAATTTTAACATTCACTTGGTTTTTCAGTCATACCCCATATAATTCATTTTAAGGGAAGATTATTCTGTATTCTCTCATCAGTGTCTTGAGAGTGTATTTGTAACAAAGAGAATTAATCAAAATTATGGAAACATCAGCTCTGAAGACTTACCGCTGTAAGAAAACAGTCATTTTCCTGGGCATCTGAAATGAACAGACATTTCTCAAAGAAGTAGAAATAGCAAATAAATACATGAAAAGATGTTCAACATCACTGGTAGTTCGAGAGATGCAAATGAAAACAACGCTGAGATTCCACCTCACCCCAGAAAGAATGGCTGCTATCATGAAATCAACCAATAACAAATGCTGGCAGGGCTGTGGGGAAAGAGAAACCCTGCTCCACCGCTGGTGGGAGTGTAGACTGGTGCAACCACTGTGGAAATCAGTATGGAGATACCTCAAGGAACTAGGACTGGAAGTCCCATTTGACCCCGCTATTCCACTGCTGGGGATCTTCCCCAAAGAATTAAAAGAATCATACCACAGTGATATATGTGCACCCATGTTCCTAGCAGCACAGTTTGTGATAGCTAAAACTTGGAAGCAGCCCAAATGCCCATCAACTGGAGACTGGATCAAGAAAATGTGGTTTTTTTATAAAATGAAGTACTACTCAGCCATAAAAAATGAGAAATTAGAGACATTTATAGCTAAGTGGATGCACATTGAGGGAATACTCTTAAGTGAAATAAATAGGACACACATGTATAAATACCGAATAGTTTCTCTGATGTGAGAAACTACAAGTGTAAATAAGGACTAAAATGTATAATAGGTAATGTGAAATAGGAAGAAAAGGGGCAAAGGGGAAGGAAGTGGGAGGGCTAGGGGAAAGGATAGAAGGGAATGGGATTAATATGAGAAAATGGAAAAATAGGAACGAAATCTTTGTAAATAGGGAGGAGTGGAGGGGTTGAAGGGGGGAGGGCTGGGCAAGGGTGAAAAATAAGAACCAAGAGAGACTATGTAAAGGTGCAAATTTCCAGTGATGAATGTCATTATATTGTATATCTAAAATGTACCAATGATTAGAATGAATAATCGATAATGCAAAATAGGAAGAAAAGGTCCAAAGGGGTAGGGGTAGTGGGAGGGGCAGGGGAAAGGAAAGAAGGGAAAGGAAAAATGATGAGAAATGGAAAAAATGGAAATAAAGTCTTTGAAAATAGGGAATGGTGGAGGGGATGAAGGGAGGGCTAGGAATGGGGAAAAAATGAGAACCAAGATGCCTTATGTAAAGGTACAATTCCCAGTGAGAAATGTAATTGTGTTGTATACCTACAATGTACTGATAAAAGAATTTAACAACAAAAAAAAAGAAAACAGTCATTTTCCAATACAGATCCCAAACTGTGGAGAATGGAAACAAGAAATTCTGAAAAATACAAAAGTGCCATATGCATTAAATGACAAAGTAGAAAGACACTTTTTTAAAAAGCTGCTCTGCCAGGAGTGATTGTGCATGCCTGTAATCCCACTATTCAACACGTTAAAGGCAAGAGGATCATCATTCAAGAGCAGCCTGGACTACACTGTGGGGGGGGGCGGGGGGTAAGCCTTTAAAGGTTCTCCACTATCATGATGTCACAAAACCAGTTGAATTTTAAGTTTAGGCTTTCCACTGCTACTTTGTTTTTTGTTTGTTTGTTTGTTTTGGTACCAGGGATAGAACTCAGGACCTTGCGCTTTCGAGACAGGCAGCAGCACCCCTGAGCTAAATCCCTGGCACTCCACTTCTACTTTAAATGAGATAGTATGCCTATGGATGTAATC